>NC_142980.1:10606798-10910197 GCF_061535395.1 Colias eurytheme
ATCGGTATAATACCTCATGTGATACTATATTATATTTACAGTCCCGCCTGCTTAGTCAACGAAGATCCTTAAAAGACGTTATGGCGTATATTATGCGTATAATATATTAAGGAAATTCATACAAAACAATCGTATATCTTTGCACCGGTCTAACTAAAATAAAAACTTCGTAGTTTGTTCCGGTATTCGTGGATATTAATCAAGTTCATCATCAAAAACTTGATTAAATCCTGTTTCTGTATAAATCTTGATTATAATTAATCAATCAAAGCAATAAATTATATGAATTGAGTTATAGTATAGTAGTGTAACATTTGAATACAATGATTTTATTCAATAATTACTGCGTAATTGTGAAATCACTTAAATGGCAGACAAAGTGCTCCATATACATATTTATTGGCACGATAGAATGAGGCAAACAACCACCGTTTTCATATTTGGTCAATATGTGGATATTCGTAAGCATATTTGCGTTAATTATTATATACTACCTATACGTTTAAATGGAAGGCCGGAATATAAAAATGGACGATACGCACACATTATAACCATATTAATTACAATGTACCACTTGCACTACGTAGCAGTGCGAGAATTATATTTTCGAAACATTTTTATCGAATTCTTCACCACCATTTTAGATTAACCACCGACTATAAAACCATTTCAATATTGAGTAGTAACATTTTTTACCATATCAATTATAAATAAAATGCGTAATAAAATAATCAATCTAATTTGCAATGCTTAAATTGTACGAGAAATGTCTTTCTTTTACATAATAGGAACGCAATATATACCTACTGATGTATTTACTGAATTTCAAAATCTTAATATAAACAATGACTTTTTTTAACAGTTACAAACACAAATTCAATACATAGAAGTGTTTCCTACATTACCGATGTAAAGGTGATGCAGGCATTGATTTAGTTGGAAGTTTTATATGTAGTAGGAATTAGATTATCGATATTTAAAGCGATTTTATAAATTTTTATAGATATTCATTAACATCGATTCGCTATAAATAATATTTTAATGATTACCAAATACATATAGCCTTCGATACGGTACCTACGCCCCTTTAAAACTCATTTAAATTTGTATTATATTCATTTCTGATGAATGATTAGTTAACTTCACAAAGATCAAAATTATTATTTATTAACTTTAAAGAGGTTCCCAATAACTACTGCAAGACTATTTTCAAATAAGTACTTATATCAAGAGTATATCGTACCTAAGGAACTTCGTTCATAATTTGTCACTTTTTAAAAACGCTGCAGCATAATTTGTAGCCATTAAGTCTCTAATTAATTCTTAACAGCTTTAGTTAAATATATAACTAAAATTTATGTTATTGACTCATCCGATTAGTTTTATTCGATCATTAGGTACTATGAGAAAATTTTTATTTTCACTTATTCAATATTCATGTCTGAGGGTATTTTACCTTTTAATCGTTTGCTTGCAATTAATTATATTAGCAGTATAACGAATACAAGTCAATGACGAGGAGAAAACAAATTAAGTGGCAAATTACATAAGACATTGGGACAAAAAGTTCAACGTCCTATTTAATAAGAAAACCACTTTTTAAAACCAGTTCCTTAACTTGATTTTGGACAAGCGGTATACAAATTAATGTTTAATACCTACGTTTGTATACTTGCTTATGATCTACAGCTGTTATAATATTAAACTGTGCCAATACCAGTTGTTACATAGTAAATGTTGCACAGACAGACGATTGTTCGCTTGCATTAGTTTTAATCAGATTCCATTTCTGCTTGTTCTACATCGTATTATTATAGATTTTACGCCGTAATTTATCTATAGGTACTAAATGTCTGACGTTTTCACTATAAGAAAATAGACGTAAACAACCAATAGCTTAGTTATTGCTTTATCAATGGATTATTATTTATTACGTTTAATTTAATAATTTATATTAGCGTGCAGCGAGAACAATTAAATCTCATTTTCAGATGCCCAACAGGTACGTACCTACTTAACCAACCGTAATTATATCGATACAACTTTTTTGCCTATGGTAAGTATCATATTATTAAAATTTTATCCACAATCATTTTATTTTTGTTTCATATGAATAATACAATAAAAACTAGGTGTCATAGTATTTGAATATACCTACATAATGAGAGAATTTTCCTTTTAAAATAATACAATATTACAAATAAATCTGATCGTAGTACTTACCTACTTAAATAAAATTATTGCATCACCATGAATAGTTGAACTTTACATAATTAAACATGTTTAAAAGATTTAATATTTCGGTCACTTGTCTTGTTAGGTAGTTGATTATTTGTATCACTTATTAAATGCGAAAGTAGTACATACCTACATGCATAACCGTGGAAGCTACATTATTTTTAATTTTATACATAGGTATACAAATATATTTGTCGCAGATATATTTTCACAGCCATGATATTTCAATTTCACTATACATTACAATTATACTGTATTGCTAGTTGACTTCATTTATTAAGCTAAACGCAGATACAGCCGTACCGTACTCGAAGTCGCCGCATTAGAATTCTTTATATTATGAAGTCGCCTAATATAAATTATCTACCCGCGCCGCAGTCGCCGCACCTGAAGTTGCCGAAGTTCCCGAGCCGCTGATGATGACGTCACCAACGCCCACGCCGGCAAGCACGCATGGGACGCTGCGAAGCGGCCGCGGCGGTGCGGCTTAAATCGGCGGTCTATTTGGAGTTTGGACATTACGAGTCGTGATATCCATAAATAGCTGAATATTATACTTAAATAAGTACATACACCACGATCTTACCAATACATACAAATTTATTTGTAAGAATAGTAATTTATCATTAAAAAAACATATATATAAATAATAACAGACATTAGGATCGCAATCTGTGAAGGAGAATCCTGCAGCAGCCTACATTTTACAACGATGCAGATTAAAGTACAAGTTTCGTAAAGCGAATGTGTAGTACATAATTATGGATAATTTATGCAATACTGTTGACATTTATAAAATTGAATTCTTTTCTTTCAAAGTAAATATATACGCGAAAAAATTGAGCGTAATGCTTGTTATGTAATGAGAAAATAAATGTAAGTCGATTGCACCAAAAGCTTCACACATGAAACTATTTATATAATTTCGTCGCTAATATAAGGTAAAAATTTATTTAGATATATCTAATATCACGTGCACTAAACGTCAGCATCATCATCATCACTACATAGTAGGTATACAACAAAGTCGCTTTCTGTCCCTATGTATCTTTAAAACTACGCAACGGATTTTGATGCGGTTTTTTTAATAGATTCAAGAGCAAGGTTTAAGTATTTATTATGTTTTAGACAAAGCGGGCGAAGCCGTGGGCGGAAAGCTAGTTAAAAATATTTAAAACTTTAAGACCAGGAATCGTTTAAGATCGTCAACAAAGATTTGATTTATTTAACCGCTATTCTTATTTACAGTTTCCCTATCCATCAAGCCTTCATTCACAGTGCGCATATCCATTGCGTAATAAACAAATCCAATTATTACCGCTAATACGAATACTATAGTGAAAGTGTGAAGTTAAGTTGAGGAAATAAGTGGTATTGTGTGCCGCCCTGCTCTGCAGTGTCGTAACGATTATGAATTATCTCAGAAGGTTAATTTGCTCTTAATGGATAATAAACTTTGTACAAACATTAACTCTTGAGTAAATATTTGTATAAAGTAAGGCAGGAGTGTATAAAAATAAATTTCAAGGTTTTCATGCCAAAATTGCGCCAGGAAAATGACAAATGTTACAGCAGAGTGAAAATTTATTTATATTAGTTTAATTTGTGTACATATTTATGTTCTATTTTCTTTGTCAGTGATATTTTTATAATAACAATCATTAGTTAAAATTATTAATAGAAAATACCACAGGAAAATACCCTAGGGTTTGCGGGTGCTCATCTTACCGTAAATATTGATAGTCCTTGACCGAGTGGCGCGACTGCAACGACCCTGAATGGAGCTATCTCGCGGAGATATTAACAATAACTATCTTGTACTATTGTTCACATTTTTTCACAGAACAAGGGCGGAAGGTATAAATCTGTAATTAACAGCAAGTTAGCGAGCGTTGAAAGAGCCGTTAATTACATTGTTGTAATATTTTCCAGCAAGGTCCATTATGTTTCATGATAACATAGACGAATATTTTTCTCATTAAAATTATAGTTATTATAAAATATTTATGACCATGGTTATACAACAATGAAAATTTAAGTCATTCCACAGAGGTTTGTTAACGAGACTTCATTTTTACTTTACTTAAGTTACTCAATTTACTTTAACAATAACTGCTAAATCTGCTTCCCAGGTTATGTATATTATTTCTGTTATAAAACCGTGCCAAAGTATTCAAAACATGTAAAATAGCAATACTGTTGTAATAGTATTTATAATCGTAGTAAACATTATTATAAAATTAAGAATATATAATAAAAATTCGATAACATGTTTATGAATGGGAATGAAATTTTATTTCTCTTTCATTGCAATTCTGTATGTATAGAAAAGAGGGGCACGGCCACAGCGTGGCGCAGTTATGAATAATCAAAACAGTTAAATGTTTTAATAATGAATTGATAAACAAAAGAAAAAAATAAGTAGCATTATGATTAAACAAGGATATTCATATAGGTACTCACTACTCGTTATTATATAATCCTTTATATCGAAGTCCCTTCCTAACATGATCTCCTAGTTTTACACCCGAGCAATTTGTTTTATTTTAAATCAAATGCCTCGAGGCTTTTGGTAATTGACACTGTTTAGATACATTAATTATGTAATAAAACATGTTTCCAATAATTGAATACATATTATGAAGGTTGTTTTCAAATGTGATAATAGTTTTAAATATATAAAATCGCTTAGAAAGTTAGATATAGTTATTATTTGTCTCACAATTTGATATCTATATTTAAAATACGTATCTAGTTTTAATGTTTGAATTGCATATAGGTACCTATTGGTATTGGTTATTTCACAATTGGATTATAATTGGATTAATGATAAATTTCATACAAATAGAAGCTCAAAAAAAAGTTATTATCTACTTATTATAACTCTTTATATACTTAAACTGAATTTGTACAAAAAATATATAATATATGTACCTACTTAAAAAAAGTAAATCTACGAATATGTATTTAACTAGATGATTGGAAAGTACACAATAAATTTTATCGGTGTGAAGTTTTTATTTTATTGTAGGTACAACACCTCATTTATATGACAACAAGCGTGTAGGCATAGTGTGCGTCCACACTGAATGCGCGGTGGCGGCGGCCTAGGCGGGCGCGACGAGCGGGCGCTCGCGGTGGCCACACCGACGCGCGAGCTCAAGTAGCGGTTCGACGTTTTTCGGGTGTTGTAAACTTTGGACGATTTGCTATTTTTACTGGACAGTCCGATTTTGAGATGAGATCATTATAGAAGTGGTACACGAAATAAATAAAACAGAGGAATAACGGGTGAATCTTATATGAAGAATTGAGATTATACCCTACAAAATTACTGAGGTGTATATAAGTGTTTTAGATTGAATCGCACTTATAAATAAAGAAGTTTCACTTCAACAATTAAGTATTTATCGCTTTTTTACGAAAAACAATAAAGGATATAATATAAGAAGCTCATTACCGTCGCACTAGGCGTCCGCCATAGTCATTTCAATGTGGACGCAAAGGCGCGTTTCATACGTTTGATATTTCGCGCCCGCCGTCGCAACCGCGCTAGGCTCGCAGTGTGGACTTGCACATATGATATAATGCGTGACTGTCACTTTAATGTATTAAGCTACATGATTCATATAGTGTTATATATTGTAATACTGTGGTTATAGTGTTAACGTGTGCACGCAATTATAGTACCTATTTATGAATATCGTAGTGATATATATAAGGAAATTTCTTTTAAATTAACAATTACTTCTTTATATGCTAACAAAAGTATTCAAAGTGAAACACAAGATAGAAAAACGGTATCTAGTACCTACTACCTACCTTTTATTCCTAACAAACATAATATTCTTAGCTTATTTAGTCGTTTTTATATGAAATGCATGTTACGGATTTTTTACTATTTAATTGATTCAACTATCCGGTTTAATAAATATATTATACTAGTTCTTTCCTTTGTCCTTGCTCTAACAAATATGTATTTACTCACGGGAAGGTGGGTTCCGGTCGATACGTAAATATCAAATTATATATCGCACTTGTAATGTATCCGTTACAATTGCATACATATTATATTGATCTGATTTCCCTTTAAAGTATCTTAGCCTTACAGAGATAACATTATCGATTCACAACTATAATAAAATATTGATGTAGAATATATGAATAACGTGTAGGTACCATATTTTCAGCCAGCTTAAAATACATTTATAGCAATCTATTGCATTATGAAAACGTAAGTCTTAAAACGATGTCTATAAATAGGGCAAATAATATGGATATTAAGATTCAAGATTGTATTTTTATATTCAGATAGATATAAGTACTTTGTATACATTTTATAATGTCCTCACATTATGCAATTTTTTAACCTTTCTTAGTTAAAAATCTAAAGTCCATTCATGCCTGTGCAGTGGTTAAATAATGCGTATACAGCTAACTTCACATTTTTCGTTATCACTCACTTTCGATTTTAAAAGTCAAAGCTAAATAATTCAAGTATAAAATAAACATTTTACAAGTTGCTCTTGCCAACTGAAAATAAGTTAATTAAAATAGATAACATCTATATTCTATATCCAACAATACTTGTTCGTTTATGATTTTTGCTGATAATAACATTAACAGACAATAATTATGTAAGAAATGCACGTATTTAAGATATTATATTTTTGATATTACAAAACGTATCTAATTATAATTGTACTCATGTATTCACATAATATGTATATTAAATAGAAGATACCTACGTATCAAGTTATTTATAATGTAAGTATACCTTTGTTCAAAATTGGTTCGGTTTAAACTTTAAATTAAATGGTCTAACAATCCTTGTTCTACTTGGTTTTTATTCTCGACCACATACTTCCAGAAAATATTTTTCACTAGTTAATAATCGGCATTATTATTGCGACACTAAAACTAAATTATCAGATATTTAATTGGAAGTTATTCGATGCAAAAACATTAAAAATGCAGCGTATACTGAATTGTAAGTAAGCGTGCCGTATAAGATATAGGTAGGTATTACACCTTTTATTAGATTATCATTTCTGTGTAACTAAGTTCATAATATTAGTTATTTTTATAACAAGCTATATCAGACACACTTCTCGTTTCTGATAATGTCCGATTTTGAAATGTATCGTAGAACTTAATTTCGTAAAGGTAACTAACTACCTACTTATATAACTTATAAGGTTCACTAACTTATTTTTTTTTTTTTAGAAAAAACATTTTACATGTATTCAATTTGATAAAATACTTTTGTATTCGAGATTGCAATTAGAGCAGTGGTGGCTCAGTGTTCAGGACTCGGACTTCAAATCGACAAGTCCCGAGATCGAGACAAAACGAGCGCGCAGGAAATAAATTGATTTTCAATTTATCTTCGCATATTGTAACATCACCACTGCTCGAACCTTAGCTCGAAAGTCGAACGGTGAAGGAAAACATCGTGAGGAAACCGACATGTCGAAAAATCAAAAGTTCGATTACATATTATATTACATATTACATATTATATGTCATCTGCCAATCCGCAGGGATGCGTCCCTACAATATTGTAATAATTTGTAGTAGGGTTGTTGAGGATTCCTCTTCCGCTTCCTCATAATGCGGAAGTTCCGCAATATTTTGGGTTCCTCTACCGTTACCGCATCCTCAAAAATGAAAATAAAAAAATCCTCTTCCGCTATCGCTTCCTCAAAATTTAGAGGAAATTTATGAGGATGCTGATCCGATCGGGCGGCGAATTTACAAAGCCTATTTAAACTATGTAGGTACATATTTGAGTTACGAGTCGGACTCTACTAACGAACAAGAGTAGAGTCTTACCGCCATATTTATATCTGCGCCTAATCTCTAAACATAATAATATAACATTTTCTCTCATACTTAGAAGAAACATATTTTACCAAATAATGTTTGTCAAAAGTCATTTTGAATTAAAAAACAAACAAGTTGTTTAAGCTTACATAATAATTAAACACACTTTTTGGACTTACCTCATTTGATTTAAATGACCAATATAATTTCAACACCTTTTTTCCACCCAAATCGTGGTATCACAACAATTTATTAGTCGAAAATATTTGTTATTTTTTCATTTCGATATTTTTTCACCAATATACGGCCTAAACATCAATGTGACAGAGCCCACAAAGTTGTGGACGCTAGTTGGCGCTGTAATCGTGCACAGTCCCAATAGATTAGGTTTTTTCTGTGGGTTTTTTCGAGTAATATGCATAAACAAAAGCTCATCTGAGTCCGGCTCGTGACTCAAATAGTATAGTACTTACAGGCTTTGTAAATTCGCGATCGGGCGAGCTAACCTCCCCTAACCTTAAACATCAATATGTAAAGACAGGAGAATGGCTTTTGTTTTAATTTTTAATTTTAAAAGTTTTTGTTTTTTAATTTTGATTATAATTTCCTATCATCCTCATCCTCATCCGCTTCCTCTTCCGCTTCCTCATCCGCATCCTCTTCCTCAAAAAAATATCCTCTTCCTCATCCGCATCCTCTAAATTTGTGTGTGAAAATTCCTCTTCCTCCTCCTCTTCCTCATAATCACTTCCTCAACAACCCAAATTTGTAGGCATATATTGTAGGTAGTCGTTCTTTAACCTTTTAGCTTTTTTTTTAACTATGATATAGGATTAAGTTGAGTGTTTTCGTGTCGTGTTCTTATTGTTTTTTTAAGCTATTGCATAGGTTTTATCTCAAACTTTGAGCGCGGCGACCGAATGTAAAAATTCCGTAACGAAAAAACCTAACCAACCGGCACAGCGGTGCAGCAAAGCCGTGTATCGTCGGTTCAATAGCTTTACCGCGGCCGGCGGCAGTCCTCGAGTGCCACACATATTTTTTTGTACATAGATAATGATTTTGAATTTTAGTTTTTATATTGTAATTTATATTCAGAATTTTTAATTTTACTTGTAATTTATATTTTACCAGTGTTTTAATATAATTATTTTTAGACTAATTAAAAATTGATAAGAATATTAAAAATAAAAGAAAAAGCAAAAAATGTATCTGGACTATAAAGTCCAGATACATTTTTTACTTTTTTGCTGGATTATTCCAGAGGTGGCGCACACCCTGTGAATCCTGTGATGGCGGGTGGCTTTAAAAAAACCGCACTTGGCCATCGTGGTGGACTGTAATAATATATACTCTAAGGCCTGTACCCTCATAGGAGGTCCGTGTCCCAGAAGTGGGAATGCAAATGGGATGATGATGATGATGACAATTCAAAAATGCAAGAAGTGATACGGTCTTGTAGTTTCAGTGCCGAAAGTGGAAGGGAATGAACTTATAAAAAATATTTTGTTCACAAGTTTTAACAAATAAAGGACTTGCATACCTTAATAAGTTAAAGGGTCTCTGCTTTTTATTTTATGCAGCGTTTCGATTTGATATAGGTTATTGGGTAATATAAATCTCGTCTCCAACTGGTTATTTAATGTCAATGAGTACGTAATGTTCTTTGGGCCGTGAGCTATACTATCAAGCATAATCTAACTCGCTAACTTGTATCGAATCATTCATAAATTAATGTAATTATATGTAAATGTTCGGTTGCAACATTGAATAGTAACGTTTTGCGGATGTACTCGTAAATCTTTTTACAATGACAGTGACCACGAAGCGAAAGTCATCATCACAATAGCTTGGGAATTCATTACCGGCTCATCTAGTGAAATCTTACGTCTGTACAAAGACTCCTTTGTTTTTTTCTACTCATATAAGTAGACTCTCAGACGCAATTTAACATTTAAATGGAATAATGATTGTTGTTAGAGATTTCCTCATTATATTTTACAAAGAAAAAATCTTATCAATAGAGCAACTAATTTGTTTTCGGTTACATACTTGGATAAAACATTGTTGAAAAGAAAGTCGGATTTATATTGAAAATAAAGATTATTTTTTTAATTAGGTACATTAAGGTAAACTGAGTTTTAAATAACCAGCTAAACGTAGATAAAAACACTTCACAAGTTGCCTACGTATGATTTCGTGTCAGTTTTGTGCTAATATCAATATTACAATGTAGGTAGGTAATTCAGATTAGTTAGATACTTACACCAATTGTGTCAGAAAGTGAGAACACTTTGTCATATTATGAATTTATGTGTCTCATATCACATATGTTAATTCTTATATCAGCTGATTGTTAAATTACAATTATCTTCAAAACGCATTGCGCTTAAAAGCTTTAAATGAAAAGAGTTGTTGAATGTAAATGTATCATTCGTAATCGAAGCGATGTTGTAACCGAACATTTGAAGGCTGTATTCGATATGTGTAAACTAGTTAAAGACATTAAACTTTAAAGAGCTCGAGCGGTCTTACAGAAAATAGAGTCGTTACGAATTCATAACATAAACAATTTTCTTTAATTAAGCCTTTGATTCGGTTCATCGATTGGTAGCCAGGTTATCAATTGGTAGGCAAAGGTTGTTATGCAATAACTTCGCCCAATAAATTGTATATATAGAGCAACTTAAATGTTTTAATACGTTACTTCATACCATATTTTGTAAAATTGTATAATCAATTTATTGTGAAAATATCATCGTATAAAGTGTAGTGATTTTTGGATTAAGTAAAAACTATATTTTTTAGATAAATATTTATACAGTTTATAATATAAGATAGTTGTCATGTGTAACAAGACGTTTAATCTTATAATATAAAAATGAATCCCAAAATGTGTTGGTAAGCGCATAACTTGAGAACGGCTGAACCGATTTCGTTAATTCTTTTTTTATTATATTCCTTGAAGTACGATGATGGTTCTTACGTAGAGAAAACGTAAATATGTACCACGGGCGAAGCCGGGGCGGACTGCTAACTAGTTAAAAATATAAAATAATTTTGAAGAAAATTTTTAATTGTTATAATATCTACTGTCACTCACACATATATATATATGTCTTTACATTTTCCATAATCTGCAAGAAATCAGTGTGTTCATTAATTACTAATAATTCTATTAATCAATAATCATAGGTATACTTATTACTTTGCATTAGATCTATCCTTTTAAAGACATATTGATATTAAAACTGCATTAATTTTCATAAATTAATACATTGGCATAAGATTGTTTATAAACTGTGTTTATAAATAATAAATGTGTGTTAAATTTATTAAAGCTGCAGTTCTAACATTACGTTATTAGAGCAGAAGGTACTAAAAGTCATATTACTGCGAATAATAAGACCATTTAGGATGATGAATGAGTGTTCGAAAACCTGAAGTATTAAAAAACATGTTGGATAATATTAACTGGTTATCCTATATTTTGATAGCAATAACATAACCTTGATTGGCCATACAAGATGTCTTGCAGCAAATTGATACGCACAATCACACGATATTATCATTTCATAAACTCCTAATTTGGTGCTCCATAAATTATACAAAAACAGTCCTTTATCGTAGTTTGCGCAAATGGTTGATATTATTCAAGACGTGATCTCTTTACTATTGGAAATAATGATAATTGATCGGCTAGCCTCGGCAGCATATTCTGGTAATTCTTAGACTAGTTTTGTCCATATCACGGCGCAGTAATTAAAACGACGTTATCGACCACGAATGAACGTATGTGTATGTATGTAGTACAAGGCGATCGCTGTTCTGTACGCTGCTTAGCTTAGTAAATAGAAAACTGGGTCAAAATATCGTCCAATTTGAAAATTATACTATTTTTGGCTCTTAAAAATGTATCTAAATTATTCTATGAAATGTTACACAAATGGGGATGGGTACATTCACACAAAGTCATAGTCTATAACTAACTATGTAGCCTTTGAGAATTACTATCAATCTCAAACTGAAACTTCTTTCATTCTTTCTACTATGTAGATAATAATGCCAGTATCCACACAAAATACAAATACCATATAAAATAGGTAGTGTCAAAATGGATTAAAATTAAAAAGAACAAGTGTTTTTACAATAGGTATTGTAATACGCTAGACATTTTAATTTGTCTGTGGGTGTAATTCATCCAATAAGAACAACATTTGTCCTTCACATTTCGATCAGAAGCTGCGGCGAGATGAGGCGATTTAAGCATTTTGTATTGGACATAGAACTGTAATCAAATAAGAGTACCAAAGATGGAATGCGCATTCAAAGGAGAATTACTCTTATACTCGTGTGTACTTCGAAATCTTAATTATTTGTTCGTAGATATACAATAAGAAATACCTAGTTAACAGACATCTACTATATAAAAATAAGTCGGGTTTTCCTTCCTGACGCTATAACTCCAGAACGCACGATCCGATATCCACGGTTTTGCATTCGTTGGAAAGGTCTCGGGCTCCGTGAGGTTTATAGCAAAGAAAAGGTGTCTCTGGTGACGAAACGGAGTTTGCCAGGTTTGCTAGTAAATCTATACATCTATACAAATATTATAAAGAGGAAAGGTTTGATTTTTTGTTTGTTTGTTTGTATGAATTGAATAGGCTCCGAAACTACTTGGCAGATTTGAAAAATTCTTTCACTGTTGGAAAGCTACATCATTTCTGAGTGACATAGGCTAGGTTTTATCCCGGAAATCCCACGGGAACGGGAACTATGCGGGTTTTTTTTTGAAAACGCGGGCGAAGCCGCAGGCGGAAAGCTAGTAATAAATAAATGGTGCGCGAAAATAAAAGCGGCGTATGTCAATCTACGTATTGCATTAATTTGGTATTTCAAATCAGACGTGTACAAATGATATTCAAAATTATCTTTGCTGAAATTATTGTTGATTATTATTTACAAATATAATCCATAGTGATCATTAAAGCAAATATTAAATATGACTAGTCTGCTAGAGAAATGATTGGGATAGGTCATAGGAGCTCACGATTCATTTAGCAATAATTATAAGGATTGTCTTTTAGACAAAAAGGGTTCTAAAAATAATGTGTGCCGTAAAATTATTGAAACGCGGCAAGGTTATAACAAGTGGCTAAGAGAATGAATTTGGGCGTGACAAAAACATTAAATTATTGCACGTTAAAGTGGATAATCGTGAGGACGAGCTCGATTTGACGACTTCAAGTTGGTTTCTCGTGCGGCTCGCACAGATGTGATGGGAACTGCGTGCTTACTGCCGGCGATGTTAGACTAATGTGAACAAGGACAAATAGTATTAGATTTCAGTTACAAAAGCTACAATTGGATCAATAGGATCGAGCCAATTTGAGGATAAACGATTGTTCAGTTTCATAAGAGAGTAAGTAGGCATGTATTCAGATTCCTCTTCCAAGCAATTGTTTTGAATTTAATATCATGATAAATTATCTATAAAAGTTATTCCTAAATCTAAATATGGTTTCAAAACTATGCAACATATTTTTGAAACACGTGATATATTTATAGACCTAAATGTAACAACTAACAAGTAGAAACTAGAAAGCTTGATTAGCTTAACAGCATTCCAACCTTTCTCGTAACAAATGGCCTAAAATGTAACAAGGAGTCATTAATTACAAAATTATAAGGCAATATTTTGTAACTATTTCTCCGAGGCGATGTCGACGTCCATTGATAAATTACCTACGGCGACAAAGAAATGTTTTCGCTATGATTTACAAATGAAAAGCGGCAGTCACGACACGGCTCAGCCGGCGACTGTCGATTCGATCCGTTATGTAACCAAACATGCACTATCAAAACAGTTGACAATATTATTGTGCAATGATTAACATCTAGTCAAGTGAAATAACATGTTTTCTAGTAGCGTTCTTGGTCGGAAATAAGTACATATGTGTTACTAATTATGAATGAAAACACGGTTTGTCGGAACTCATGGGCGCTACGTGTAAAGAGCGATAAAATACTATTTCTGTACTATCCTGATAGATACCTATTCATTCATGTTAGGTAGGTATTCGTTTTGTTTCGAATTCGGCTGTGATTAATAATTATTATTTAATAATCCTATTAAGTAATGCATGATTACTGATTTTATCGTGAAATTAGTAGGTATCAATTTGGTATCAATTATGTTTGTTATTATCGAATCGTGACAAATCAACAACAATTGGTTGTCTTTGCCCAAACGTAGGTACTTACAATAAAAAAGGTTCTAATAATATTGAATCTCGCGCACGCGAAACATTATTGCGCACGATACCAAGCAATTTAGCGACTGAATAATAATTTTAACCGATATTACTATTTACTGCTCAATAAAATGTACAAGGTCCCATTCAGAAAATTCTTTATGTAATAAATTATATCAAGTTCGATCGGACCTCGAAATAAAATGTTAGACTTCATAAAATGTTACATAAACAATATCTAGCCCTTGGTATTTTTTAATCGAACAATCATCTTATCAAACTATACAGCCTTACACAGTAACTAAGTATTTAAGGTCATTCTAAGAGGTAACACAAAAAATATTCATGTGATAATATTAACTAATTACGCAATAATGTAGTTAATTAATTATGATTAAATTTTTCTTATTTATGTAGTTACATGCTAAATAACTTCGTAAGAATTAGTTCTATTTCCTATCTCAATGTTTACTTACCTACATAATTGACTTACTTTTACCACATGAATATAATAATTGTTTAATATTTGAATATTTAAAATAATAATTTATGTTTTAATTATTTTTAAAAGTCGGACAATGGTTTAAATGCTATTTTTATTTTAACACATCTGTGTAAAAGTATTTGCGTCATCTGACGAGGCATTTCAAAAGTTCACCGGCTGCCTTCCGACCTTCTGTAGTACTCGAGTGTCAAAACAAATGCTATTCGAAGATGAACAACTGCGATTTATGTACAATATGGTCATGTTGAGGAAGCGTGACTCAGAATCACGATGACCGAAATAACTGACAGTGCTTTTTATTTTTTGCACACAACATACATACAGTGGTATAGTTCGCCTGAGAATGATTGTGATGTCAGCTACTTGGGACTGGCGACATAGAAGATGAATATATCACTCAAGTCCAATTTTACTATAGAACAATTGCTATTATGTCCTGGGAGTTTTTGTGGCAGTCGAATGTACATATGCTAATTTTAAGTTTAATTATTTAGGTCGAAATTCTAATGTTATCATTGTGTATCTGTGATTCTGTAGAAGTTGAAAGCAATTGTATACAACTCAAAGTAAACGCGTTCTTGCGCTGATGAAACGAATTCAATCTTTTGACATTTTATTTTGATATGTTATGTACATGTTACTGTCGGACCTTGCTACACCTTTCGAGGGGCGGTGACCTATAACAAGAAAACATAAAGGTACACCAAACAAACTGGTCTGCTATTATTATCAAATCAAAGACAAACAATCAATACCCAAGAGTCGTATTGTAACGATTGTATTGCGAATATTACCACATAATTCTTTCTATGGAAGAAATGCTAATTGATTGTTATATTGTAGGTACATTTGGGATTGATTATAATTATTACGTGTATTGTATTGATATTTACTGTTCTATATGCTTAATGTACTAAATAGGGGTGATGGGTGCATTGTACCTACACCTATATACAACATTTTTGTCCGTTTCATTGTGGTTTACCGAAAGAAAATTATATTAAATACTTTGGGTACATTCTCAAAGATATAAAAAACTTAATCTGTTGAATTAATACTTGTTAAATAAAATCCTATTTGGTTTGGAATGTACAATAAATCCTAAAGGCATGGGAATAATTGCATTCCAAATTCTTTAGTAACCTTATGTAATGTGCATTTATAAAACTGTGTCTTTATATCAAAGGTATTTTTTTTATGTTCACGATCTTGATCCTTAAGTTTTCTACATATTTAGCTCCCAAATTAACATCAGGGCTATATGTGATTTTTTTATAATAACAACTATCAAGTATTTTACTGGAATGATACAAATTAGAGGGTAATATAGACATTATAGCAAAATTATAATTAAAATTATTTTGACCAGTTTTAGACAAGATTTCTTTAACTCCTCTATAAATATAGAATTGTATAAAAAGTGGAAATATTACTTATGTATTGCGTTCATTGTACTTAGTCAATTTAAAATTGTTCTTGGATCTTGGGCTAGTCAAGTTTTAAGTCTTATACTTAATTCAGTAGCGAATAATATATTTGGCACCAAGTTTACTCTCATATATCTTCAAATGGGACCACCACAATGAATATGAATGGCGCAATACCCAGATAACGAGGCATTAAATATGATACCTACCACCTATTTAGCTTCTTGTTTTGACCAAAAACGTAACGTAAAAAGAAATAATATTGAATTAAAAAAGAGGTTCAGTTTCATGTCATTTCATAAGGTCATTTCATAAGGATAGGTGTGAAATAGTTCTGTTTGCAGATGATACCTCATTAATTTTTAATGTGGATAGGCATGACCCAAATGTTGACGAAGTGAACAGTGCTCTTTTACACATTTCTGAATGGTTTACTGCCAATAATTTATTATTAAATGCCAAAAAAAACCACTTGTGTTGAATTTTTACTTCCTAATGTAAAAAAGTTGAACAGAGATATTACCTTGAACGGGGAGGTATTGCATCCTACTGAGTCTACTGTATTTCTAGGGTTAACATTGGACGAGAAACTACAGTGGGGAGCCCATGTCAACACCGCTGCAGGTAAGCTCAGTTCTGCTGCATATGCAGTCCGAAAAATAAGGCATCTCACCGATGAAGATACGGCCAGATTGGTTTATTTCAGCTACTTTCATAGCATTATGTCCTATGGAATTCTACTGTGGGGCAGGGCTGCAGATATAGAAACTATATTTATCTTACAGAAAAGAGCCATTCGCTCTATATATAATTTACGTGCTCGGGACTCACTAAGAGATCATTTTAAGAATACTGGTATCCTTACTGTACCATCACAGTATATATTTAATAATATTTTGCATGTACACAAAAGCTCTGACTTACACACAAGAGTAGGAGATAGACACGATTATGGCACAAGGAACAAGAATAGAATTGAAATGCCATTTTTCCGATTAGCTAAAGTTAAAAATTCATTTATGGGTCAAGGTATACGCTTATACAATAGAATTCCTCATAATATTAAAGAGTTTAGTAGTACTAAATTTAAAACTTACATAAAAAATGTACTAGTTCAGAGAGCGTACTACAGTATTCAGGAATATATGGACGATAAAGACCCATGGAGGGTTGTCGCGTAAAAACCACAGGACAGATCTTTGGCATATTATGTAGTTAGGTAGATATAAGTTACATATTATGTAAATTTATTGACATTATTTAAAAGAGCAACTATGGAGTTTCTTGCCGATTCTTCTCCATAGATACTGCTTTCCGAATCGGTGGTAAATGTTAAAATACTATGTAATGACGATTCGAAAGTGCTACTAAATAGTAGTCTAATTGAATAAATGAATGTTTGAGTTTGAGTTTGAGTTTAAGACAGGAACGCCATTTATTTGTATCTAGGACCGTCTATATAAAGAAGTAGTTCTGATACAGCATGACTCGTAATTAGCTAATCGCCCTATTGCACAAATAAAGCCGACTACCTTTCCGGGCTCTGGGGAGCTTTGTATGTGCTATTGTTAAAATGGACGTGATGTTATTTTGTATCTCGGTCAATATTCATAAAACCTGTTATTTTTATTGATTTATTTCATGTTATCACATCTCTACCACTGTCTCTATATTATTAAAATTTAATAAAATTCATGTAATCGTACCTATGCTTTTAAATACAGTGTCAAAATAATATAGACTTTATAATATATGACATAAAAATATTTTACCACATTTTTCTCATTAATTTAAAAAAACTTATAGAATAGTTTTTAATTACAGTACACCTTAAATGTAATACTGCCAAATACAAACAAGTAGTTTTAGATAATTAGTAAGTTTCGAAATAAAATGCTGTTCGCGTTCGCCCTAGTAATTAGGTTGAAAAAAAAAACATCGCCTTAAATAGCTATAAATACTATAAATCAATATAAATTCACTGGATTACTTATGATACAGTTTATAGAATCAATACATTGATCAGCTTCATATATCTAAGATATGGATTTCTGATAAATAACTCTGGGTGTGGCCGTGAGAAAGTGCATGTAGCAATATTATAAATAATCATTGATGACCTGTGTTTTTATGACTGTTAGCCATCAATCTAATTAATGCAAATTATGCATTTTCCATGAAAACCGATCTGAGATTGGGAATACATATTACATTTTCGTTTTATTGCTACATATTTTACATATTCAACGCATATCAATCAATGATGGGTGTCGAATTCAAAATATCCTTTGTAATTGTACACCCTTACTAATAAGTAATAACTATAAAACATTTTTTTTTATATTTACTTATATAAAAAATTTATTATACTTAGTTATTAGTATAGTCACATACACATTCAATAGGTAGAATCATTCCAAAACAAATTATTACAATGAAAATAAAAAGTTTTAAATTTCATTCTTATGATTTCAATAAATGTAGCACATTTTACTTAATAAAATTGATTTAACCTATACGGTATACCTACAGTTACTTAATAACAAATGCAAAAAGATTTCCAATTGAATTAGGTATCTAACCTTGGCCTTACCTTATAGCATTATGTAAAACCGATTTAAGCTTTCCGCTTATGTTATGTAGGCAGCTTTAAAAATATCACATTTCACAATTGCGAATTTAGTATATAGTTAAATTATAAACAAAAACAGTCATAATTCTATAACGCTACACTTATGTATGTACATACATATCTAATCTCATCGTTGATTTACACAACTATATTTCTGCATATCTAAAGAGATTGTGTGTAATTATTAAGTCCATCTAATGACTAGCATTAAATGAAGAGCCAGATTTCTTATTTTATCTCTTAGATTACCTGACAAACAACAATAAAATATCATAACAAGTATTCCGTCGTATCCAAAGTGGATTGAATGGTGCAAATAACTTTCACTCATGGAAATATTTGCATTGTTATTACGGACGGAATGAACCATAGACATTGTGCCGGTAATAAATAAACGAGTTATGGTTAACGTATAGAAATGTTAGAATTAATTGACCATTTGCATTTGGCAAAACGTTAATTCTGTTAACACTGAATCTTATAATGTTACTCAGCGAGAGGTGGATGAAATCGAAATATGTAATTGCTAATTCAAACGTTGTAGGTAGGTACTCGTGGCCCAAGGCACAGAACCTTGCAAGCGTTCAAGAAAGTTCGTTATATAACCTGAAGTAATAATAGGCCCTAGGAAATGTATGACACCAAATTGATACATTGGTAAATTGTAAAATGACGATAAATTCATTTTAAATATGTAGGTATTGAACTGTACAAAATATAATAGCTGGAATTGTTATTTTTTTGAAATCAGATTAAAAATAAACTTTTGACGTACTTAGGTAGTTTTGAAATAAGTATAGGAAAATTATCTATATCGAGATTTATTGTTATCTGCCTTATATCATATATATTGGTTGTATCGACAGCTGTTGCAAAATAAATTAATAATATTATCTTAGAATTCGCAAGGTAACTATTTTAACCATAACAAATTGCGTTTTATCAAACAGTTATAATTACTCACACTCAGTGACTTGTGCTGTAATTTATAGAGATTATAATATTATAATTTCTGTAACAAAATGACGAAAACTTAATAAATATTCAACTTGTTCACGTATCCACTTTAAACATGAACAAAAGTACGAAATTAGTTAGTGAAAGTTTGAATTTTTTTTAATAGCATTACAGTGTTTAGAGTAATTATTCATTATAAATAAACTAACTACAGTGAAGGGCTACAGTGAAATTTCTGTAAAATATATTTGGTGTTGGACTATAAGATATTCTTCAAGATGCACAAACAATAGGTCAATCAAATAGACAAAGCAATAATCTAATTTTTAATGGCTATTATAATAATCAATTTGTGATAAAATATGTGTATCTTTAAAGCTTTTTCATAAATATTTATGCGATAATCATCTTGACGGGCGTTCTATATATCTCATCAACGCAGAAATAACTATTAGCTTTATTAATAGCTGCAATATTTATTGCTATTCAACTTCTTTTACATATTGTACAATTTGGTTACAAAACATAACACACGTGTTTTACATAATATTTATAAACATTTAAAATTGGGTAAGTCCAACATTGTTTATGTGTTTAGCTAGATTTTATTGTGCTTACGAGATAGATTTAGACCGGGAGATATTGACACAAAATTTCGAGTCATTTGTAACAGGATGGCGGTTCTACAGGGTTCTTAGTACGTCACGGAAGAATTCTACCATACCCGTGGCCCCGTCGTTGATGCGGCTTGACGGAACACAGTGGGGTTTTGGTCGGTAGGAATCCGATATAACCCACGGCCTCTTCCCCGGAGGCCGTGGGTATCTATGCAAGATTTCCCCACTTAAAAAAAAAGGGTTCTTAGTACGCAATGACAAAAAGAAAAATGATGGTGTGAACGCTGGTACTGGCGGCTTAATCGCGTGGGCGTTAGTCGAACTCGTCGGAAAAAAATTATACTTTTGCACATAAATCTTTATAATGCTTATATGTACATATCTACTTTAGTTTATCTTACGATTTTTATATGATATTTGATATTTTTTAGGTTCAATAAATTAATGTAAGTACATAAGTATGTATATAGGTATGCCCTATCCGATGTCCTTTATATTATAATTTTATTCATTTCAGTTGTCAACGGGAAGTTTCGGCAAGCCAAACAATAATTGTCAACACATTCTATGTAGGCAAGCTGTAGCCTGTACCTACCTATACAGTAGGTATCATTGATTGCAATAATTGAAAAATATAAATCAAAGCGGTTTCAAGAACCGCAAGCAAAAAATCTGGTATTATAATTGCAATTGGTCGCAAAGGCGAATTTTAATAGCGGATATTTATTCTTGGTAAATATTATTTGAGCAATATATGATTAAATCTAAATTAATTAAGGATATGTATCCTAAATAAAAGAGAAGGTAATTGCCAAATTATCGCAATATAATGTATAAAACGAGATTACGGATGATTATTTATAATTTGTTTATTTAGGTACCTACCTACTCATTTCAATAAAATTTAAAATACTTTCCTAAATATTTTACGATCGAACGAAGGAAATAAAAAATATAAACGTAATAAAATAATTAGATTAATATTTCTCGGTAACAATTTCGTAAATAATAAATATATAGGTAATATTTAGATTCTTTGTCGACTTATAGAAAAATGCGAACAAGTCTACCTTTCACGCAGCGCCAAGTTTGCTCAATTCACGATTATTATGACACTGTTATCTCATAGAACTCGACATTAATAACGTCATGGTACCAATGATCAGATCAATAACTCAGTGTCGTTAATTCGAAACTGCAATCATAATATCATAATCAGCATATGTATTTAATAACTGGTTGTTAACTGGGATTATGTGCGCTACATCGAAGACATGTTGACATCAATTAGAAATGAATTTAGATCATGTTCAATGTTTGATACTTATAGCCATGAAAGTATGTCTGAAAAATAATGTTCCACGCATAACAGAATTCATGGTAGTACTTAGTACTTACAAACCTATAGTTGTTTTTCAAAATATTATTACTGTGATAATACCTATAAAATTAAATTATGTAGGTACCTATAGGTTTAATATTTTAAAAAAGATTAGCTAGTTAAATTTAAGCAATGACATGTAATATATTATAATTAAGTATGCGAACAAATTTTAGATATTTTTGTGAGATATACATACAGTGTATGAGATAGTCACAATATACCTAGATCCCCAGTGTTACCTTCTTGTGCATAACTCTCAAAAAGCTCTACAATTTTTTTTCTTTTTTTTTGATCCATAAAATGTAGACCAAATCAAAATAACAAATTTGTTTTTTATGCGTCCTTTATTTTTTTAATATAGAAACAAATGACGCATCCATACTAGTGTAGCTTTTATGCGAGCAAGTTAGAATGACCAAATGTGTAATTCTAATCTTTAAGCAGAGTCAATACTAACCGCTAATATGGTAACATTTGCTTATCGGTAACGTCTAGTATTTATCGGTAAAATACCCAAATTCCTCAGAGAAACATCTTCAACATCCTTTGGCTTGTTTGTATGACACAAGGTCAGATTGCTATAAACGACCATTGGACCAACCATAAGTGGAAACTTGCGTCGATTTTAACTATGCATTTAACGTTAGGTGGATCCAATCTCACCTACATTTATTAGTTTATAACATTTAAATTATTATGTACTTTTCATACTTGTGGATAAAGTGAGTAAGCAATTGTTTATATTGTTTGCAACTACGCTAACACAATTTAAGGTTTTCTGTACAATAAATATTACCTGTATAAATGCAATCAGGTATATCTTATGGAATATCTTCATAATAGATATTTGTCATTTGATAACAACTTGAAATACTAAATTGAAGTAAGTACCTCTGTAACCTTTGCAAAGATTCCTTACAGTTCGCGAGCAGGTACTTATGATAAAAATATTATGATTACAGTATCTTTTGCTTCGATCTAAGTAACCCTAGGCAAGCGAAGCAGTTAAATTTAACATTGACCGATTGTCTTGTGATTGTTAGAACCGGACGTGGTTCTTATTATACCTGCATTATTGTAATTTGTGAATGTTGCCAACGCCTATAATACAACCTTATCAAGGACGGCCTGTAGTACTTGATATGCGTTAAAACATGAGTTAAACATTTTTTACAGCCAAGCGTGCGTATATTTTGGTTGAAATTGTGCATAAAGTGCTTCATTATCTTATCTAATATTTGCAATTTACAGTTATATGAAATATAACAATATGAAGATTTTGTTACAGCTGTACCTATATAAGATGTAAGTAGTTATAACGCAATCTACCTGCAAATATAAAGCGTTTGTATATGATTATATTTGGACACTTTGTACATTAAGGTACGGCGTGAAAACGCCAAAATTCCAAAATTTATCATCTACTAGCTGTGCCCTGCGGTTTTACCCGCATTGCTCCGCTCCTATAGCCTATATAGCCTTCATCGATAAATAGGCTACCTAACACCGAAAGAATTTTCAAATCGGACCAGTAGTTCCTGAGATCAACCACTGACCACTAATACATATTATAAGTATAAGTACCTATAGATTAAAATGTATGATTGAATAAAAATAAAATTTGACAAAAAATCTTTTATAGTAAGTAGTTGTTTAGGCACTCCTGATTGAGGATGTATAAAAAATAATAAAGTAGGTTAGTAATCTTACATATTAAATAGGCAAATATCTATGAAAGCAGCTATTCTTCATTGACAAGGAGAAAATATGAAAATATCGGTCACAAGGCGTTCGGGTCAAGGGTAGGCGTATTCTGTGACTCAAAACGCATACTTAATCTAAAAAGGCGAAAGTTCAAACTTCAAACGTTTCACAAACGCATTATAATCTTCTTATATATAAAAATGAATCGCAAAATGTGTTGGTAAGCGCATAACTCGAGAACGGCTGAACCGATTTCGATAATTCTTTTTTTATTATATTCCTTGAAGTACGAGGATGGTTTTTATGTAGAGAAAACGTAAACATGTACCACGGGCGAAGCCGGGGCGGACCGCTAGTTATTTTATATTATAAACTTTGAACGATATACATGAGATATTTAGTAGTAAGTCTATTTTAACAAAATATTTGTGATAAACATTTTCAACTCTTTCATAGACAAAGTACTGCATGTATTTATATTAAGTACTTATCTAATACATATCAATTGCTATTATACGCAGAAACAAAGTTTCATAATAAACAATATCAAGTGTAATTTATCTCCTTTGAACAATAACTCTGTAAATGAATACAATATAATCTTTGCATTTAATATTTTTAGGCATTTATTGTGTAGATATATTAAATAAGTTTCATATAATAGGCGTAAATTCCAATAGTTTTTAGCCATAGGTAGCCAGTTAAATTTAACATTGAGCTATGATAGGTATTATATACTGTGACGTTATCTCATTCTTTATAATAACAGAACGTCACAAAGTCGCGTACAACATCTAGTTAAATATACAAATTAGTTAACCGTTTTCTGTGTCTACAGATGATGTAAGTTTATATCATCGTGAGGCCTTAATTTTTGGGACTGTCGCTTTACGCCGTCTTAGTTTCGGTTGTTAACTTTGACGATAAATTAATATGAAAATTGCTACAAGTTATAATCTGATAATATGTTGCTATAAATTTATTGCAAAAGCGCTGTGAGAGTATTACTACTTGTTAAATGATTTACGAGCCCGATTATGTTATACCTAAACTATAGATAAGCTTATGGATATGGATAGAAAATAAACTAAACATGGGTTTAGTTACAATTTATTTTTTTATTTTTCAATTTTAAGTACCTAAACATTATTTAACTACTTCACATAACACATAATATATGATAATAAGGCACGTACATTTTTGTAACCTCAATTGATTGTAACGATGCACAAGTTAACGTGTTAGATACACAATGTCAACTTAATTTGCTCCACCGGCCGCTATTTAGTGCCGCTCCATAGACGATTGTAAAAGTTTTGATAATCTGATGTATGAAGGTCAGCGGTTTTGAAATTTAATCCCAGCGAGCTTTATTATACTTCAAACACCTATCGATCAAGATACGGACACAATGAATCTATCTCTACAGCTTATTAATGATGATTCAATGTGATGCATATAATTTGATACAGTCGAAATGTATTGTGATAATAGAATACGATGTTCGTAGATTTTATATTAGTCAAATTTACATACAATATTTTTTGAAATGCCAACTGACCAAACAAGGCTGTAAGGATATTGTATATGAAAGCGATATGTGCAATCTATATTGGACATTGAACAATATTTAGAGTATTCTAAATCTAGAAACCATTGAAACGCTTTGTGATAAACATCTCAAAATGATCTATAAAGGAAAATGATGACAAATAAAGCTCGCTCGACGAGCTTAATGTCTTGTTTATAACGCGCTGTCTGGGGCTTGTCGATAGATTTATTGCAAAATATTAATCAGATGACTTGACCTACATTTTAAAACATGTCCGAACAATTTGTATTTAGACAATCCGCACAATTAAGTCGTGTCAGTCCTTTGGTCGGAGCACTAAGCTATGTCGAAACTGCCTTTCATCGGACCCAATTAAAGAATTTGTTTCGACAGTAAAGTCGTAAATTCCAGTTAGTTTAACTTGGAAATTATGTTCATATTAATGACTGGCATATCGATAAAATTGATTAATCGTACTTCTAAATAAAATCAATTTATAAAGACAAATGATCGGTAGGCAATGTTGTTACACATCCGGACCTTTACAATAAACATTATAGATATTAGGTACATGTAATGCTATACTATAATCGTGTAGGTAGTTATTGTAAAATATAAACACAATTGGTTAACTACTCCTGTAATTTATAAGGCTTTCGTCACTTTGCCTAATATCGTATTTCATTTATCTGTACCGCACCACAGGTATAACTTACACTGAAATATTAAGGAAATGTTCGAAATATAACGAGGTATCAAAATGTAGGGTATTACGCGAACAAAACCTGCATTGCTTTCACATCGCTCTATTTGTTTCGTAAACTATCCCACTCCTTGTCGCATGACATACCTACACCCACCGACGGCAACAGGTTACATTTCAATGGATATCAGCCTATATTCTACATTATTGCCATTTACCACCATATGCTTCCGCCCTACAATCGGGTTGAATTGCGTAAAACGAATGTTGCATTTAAGTACTCCACTTAGGCGTGAAATGGGTGTCAATGGAATATTACTGAAATAAATCTCAACCAGCATTTACAACTGCATATTGCTTACCAACGTTCCGAAAATGATAAACCAGAATTTGGAACGAAACTGTAATGTTATGTCCACTTACCTAATATTCATGATGAATAACGTCTGCATGTGAAATATAGATCACACAAAAATATAAATATGCACGTAGTGTTTATTAATTTATGAATTATAATAATCAAGTAACACAATTATAACTCTATATAATATGTAATTCTTGGTATAGAGCAGACATGACACTCCCACAACCCTGATTTTTTGATCGCTTTTAGTGGACTGGTGGATAAAAGGTTTTAGTTTGTCACCGAGATTAAAAAATAACGAAGTTTGATATGAGAGACAAAATTAAATAAAATCTCACTTTTATAATAATTGAGTGTTAAAGATATACAGGGTGGAAGGTTAAGATGGGGCATGAATAGTTTTTCGCGATTTCTGACTTTTCTAGTACTCATACCTCAGTTGGTCTTTTAGAGTGTTTTGATCCCCATGAGAAACTGGAACGATTGGCATCAAAAAAATTTTTTTTGAAAACTGCCGATTTCCTTGCTGACCGTACATTTTTTCAAAAATCTGTGAATGCAGATTAAAATTTCTCAAGAATTTAAGGATAGTCTCCTAAGAACGTTTTCATGTAGCTGCAACGGTTAAGGTACCTGCCCTTCATGCCCCATCTTAACCTTCCACCCTGTAAACTGAGTTTTTGAACGATTTTTCCTAACAATTAGTACCTATTTTATTAATTTTCATTTTTTACGAAAAGTGCGCAGATATCTCTACACTTAGACATGAATAAGATTAGCGCCATTTACGTTTTTATTGTTTGACTTATACACTAACATTAACTTATTTCAAAGTGGTTTTATAGCCAAATTTAAATAATATCGCAGGTAAGATAGTCATATTGAGGTATTGACATTTACACGTATACAATATACATGTTACATACATACGTTTATTTTCAATGTAATATATGAAGGTTACCGAGGTCTTATTACTAAGGTAACATTAGCGCTAGCAACCTAACCGCTAATGGAATAGCACAATAAATGTTTTACATCCTTGTCGCAGCAAGCGCCAAGCGATCTCGTTACACATACATGTGTTAAATAGAGCAGGCGGGATCATAGCGACCGCTGCGCCCATACTCTTCCTGTACGAACAACGCACGGCATTGACATTTAAGCGGAAAAGAGTAGGACACTTTAAACAAGCTTTATTGTAGTTTAGTGTGAATGAGATAGTTATAAACGAACGGCGCAGAGAAATAAATCAATAGCAACAGCCTCAAAGTTCACGTAATCACGTATGTTCACTGCATTCGCTCAAATGCTCACGAGCGCGACCAGCGTCCTTGTTCACCGGATCGTCCCTTCCAAACATTTCTGCACTACCTACTTGCATACCGTTGGTCATTTCGGTCTTTGCAGCTTAGAGTACTATGAGGCCGCGTGTATTGTGCTAAATATTGTTCATAATAGGTATTAGCACTCGTGATTAGCGCCGTGCAGAACTGTAACAATAACACGAAGTAACCTTGACCTCGTTTAACAGATTGCTCATATCATCTACCTGTCTAGTCTTAAATTGTTTACAAACTTACAAAATATTTAAAACTTTTAAAAGTTTTAAAATACATATAATGTACTTAAGTAAATTTTATAAGAAGTACCTATAAATTTTGGTTGAATATAGGTAAATAGGTATACAAATAATCAAGGATCTGCGTGATCCATGATAATTTACTGTTCAAAAGTTGAAAACTATTTACGATTTGAAAGGAAATCGGAGTAATTATAGGTCGAAATGTAAGTTTCATCACATGCTGTCGCGTTAGGTACGAACCCCATTTATGTAAATACGTGCTCTGCAATTTGGCTGGGCTATGTAACTAGGTAAATCTAGGATAATTACATTACATTGAACAAGTGGACATAAATATTATGTTTCTCCGTTATACAGGTATCTAACGCTTACAAAATATATTACTTTGACACCCACTATTATAACTAGGCATAGTAGTGAAAGTAACAGATTAATTACAACATGATATATTTAAATATAATATATATATATATATATATATATATATATATATATATATATATCTAATATTAAATTCTACGACTAATTATAAATATAATAGCAAAAGCAATATCTCATATAGCAACACGGTTAAGGAAGTGATTGTGACCGTGATTTTTTATTTCCCAATAACAAGAGTAGGTATTTAATGTGTTTGAAACGATAATAACGCAGGATAAGTGATTATGCTCAGCCATTAAAACAATATCTGCGTATATTTCATGTGGAATAATGTATATAGAGACAAGTGGAAAGCGTAAGATTCGCGTGGTATGCGGCATCCGATCTCTTGTTAAACATTTCACGCTGCACGACATTATGCTTTTCATACCGGCTGGTTTTTCAAATGAAATTATCCGCCGATTACGATTAGCATCTTCAGTAGGTACACATTATAAACTAAAAGGAAACATAATTCTATCGGATAACATAATATAGCTGTACAAAATATAATATACAAATCGTAAATTACAGATTTTATTAAGCGTATGTTGAGAATAGTGCAGTCGTTGTTATTTAAGTAAGTAGATATCCTTGAATATTTTTAAAGAAACTGTAACGCGTTCAGACGAGTGATCCGGCTGGTTAATACAGAAATTAATCATTTTATTAATGAGTTATGACTGAATAAATACAAGCAATGAAGATATAAATCTGCCTGTTTGTCTATCAGTTTTCTATTTTATAATTTGTATCAAAGAATAAATTGCGGTAAAATTATTGTTAATTCGAAAACCTTATCGGAAATTAATAATTATATTATTATTTAAACAATTTAACGAGCTTGAAATATAGTTAAATGGAGCCGTTAAATGGCTGCAGGCAACGCACTTGTCAGGGTAATAAATTAGTAGGTGATTGCGTTTAGTTACTAGAATTATACAGGCTATAGATTCGTTAGCTATAGAGCTTTCATAAGATTGTCTCAGTGTTCGTTGCTCGTAAGAGAATAACTAAGCCATACGTCGTTTGTACATAGTTCCAAATAAAGGGAAATAGCACCACTATATAGAAAAAGAATCGATTTAACGATTTTTGTTTTCTCATATTTTGTTCAATAAAGAATTATAAATAAACTAGCGGTCCGCCCCGGCTTCGCCCGTGGTACATATGAAAAATAGATGTTGGCCGATTCTCAGACTTACCCGATATGCACAGAAAATTTCATGAGAATCGGTCCACCCGTTTCGGAGGAGTATGCAGACTAACATTGTGACACGAGAATTTTATATATAAGATAAATTTAACTAATTTATGAATCAGGGTCCCTTACATTGGCTAGTGGAGTTCGCAACGACTGCGTCAAAAGAAATGTAGTAGTTGTTGTACTTGACAAGTTTATTCACAAAAGCTCAAGTGGTCTGCATCTTACAGAACGGGTTGTTGTCATACATTACTAGCGAAAAATCACTGTTTCATGCACACTTATGCGAGCGATCTTTTATTTCAATATTATTGCAGCGAATGAATACTGAATACACGGAGATCAGGTATTAATAAATAATATTTAACTAAGTAGTTTCCTCAAAAATACATTTATACATTTACTTTCAATTGAGGCACTTAAAATATGTAAACGTGAAATATGTTTTCAATTCCTGCATGATATAAAGTTATCGTAATTTTTAATGTATGGATCAATAAATTAGACTTAGAGCCGAAATAACATTCTTTGTGGGCTTCACTCCGTGTTGGTACGGTCTATGTCATACTATGATATCTAGTGATAACATAATTTAACAATAGATTCAATTATATAACTTCCAATCAATTTCATCCGTAATAACCAAAATAATAATTTTGTAAGTCTAAAGTGCAAAGCTCCACGTAATTGCCGAAAACTCAATTATAACACACATCAATACGCACATAAAAATATTTTGTAAGATGTAAGATTAATATTTCATCGTTCCGCTGTTAAACCAAGAGGTGTAAAAGCGGACGAGACCTAAATAGTTAAGTCTATAAAATATTGTCCCCTTGATACGCGAGTAGGTACATAATAATAACAAAATCGTTATTTTGTTCCATATCAATAACTGTTTTTTTTTTAACATGATCCTACAATAAATTAGCAAGGCAGTGTGAATTTAGGCTTTACTGCTAAGAACGAGGGTCAAAGTGGTTATTAATGTACAAATCAGCAGCTTCTTAAGCGATAAGAACGTAAAATAAAATATTTATTAATTTACTACTGTTGCAATATCTATATCTGAAATTCTATTCAAAACACAATTCGGTAACTATTTATTCATGTGGCAATATCGGTGTTGTTTCATTATTTATTAATATATTGGATTTCCTAATTTATAAGTAAAAGTTGTGTGTACAAGTATTAATCGATTAATATTATATAAGGAGTATTATAATATTTCAGCGTATTCAATAACTTACAGTCACGTTAATAAAAACCATCAACTAGTTTCAGTATATAAGTATTCATATATTATGCGCATGAAGCAATCCGCATTACTGCTCGAACTTTTTGCGCGTGTAATGTATTATAGAGTAAAAACTGTAAGTGTCAACAACAGAAGAGAAGGCGCGGGGCGGCTGAAAACTGAAAAGGGTCGCCTTACCTGTTTCTGACCGAAGAACGGGAGGAAATAGTAAAGTTCCTCTGGGGCAGACGGGGCGGGGGCCCGGGCGCGGGCGCGGGCGAGGGCGCGGGCGAGGGGAGCGACGTGCGCGGGAGGCGCGGGCCCGCCGCCGCAGCGCTCGCCGCCAGCACCACCACCAACCACCACCTGGACATCACGGCACGAACGCGACACGACTGGTCGTCACGCTAGCGAGATACCGACTCGCCACTCGCTGCGAGCTCGACGCTGCTCCCGACCACCTTCACTTTTGCTCGCCTCGCTACTCGCGGCCCGAGAGCCCCACTACGATGAAAGTGAGGGCTTTCACTGCTATTGCTCTCCGACGATCCTTAGTGACGTCCTCTCATAATACATTTATCGCCGTTCAGCGTGACAGAGTCGTATTATATCGTGAGGTGACGGACGTGTACGAATTCGGCGACGACCCGCATGACACTCGTTTTATTTAGATATGCTAATCCTCTCGATTTGTGATTTTACGCGAACGGGTTTTATCGATATGCTATGACGACTAAAACTACAGGTCGACTTCATTAGGAATAACGGTAAATAAATTTTATAAGTGAGTGTTTTATAAGCTAGATAAATTTTAGTGCTTATTTAATGCACATAAACAGATAGATCGAACGTTGACCTGGCCGGTTGAAAGGAATATTAATGAAGCTAAAATTGAAAGACTATATTTAAGAAGAATCATTAAAACAGTAAATGTTAACATAAATAAAAACAACAAAATTATAATAAGTTTGTTTATTTTTAATAAAAAACAAAGAAATAATCTGCGAGATAATTTTTAACAAGTAATTTATCACATTTGAATAACTTTAGAAGTTATTAGAATTTTTGGTTTACAAATTTTTACAAATTAGGGCATGCGGTTTTGCGAAGATAAGCCTTTCCAGATGGTACTTGGACGACGGTAACTCCTTGAGGGAACGACTTGTCGAGCTCATCCTCAGGCACTGTCGGCAGGACCATGCAATCGTCACCCATCTACAAATATGTATATTGAATTTTTAAACATCACATATGAGCGTTAATTTTATTCGAGGGCCCCGGTTAGAATAAATGTAATTTTAAGATATTATATTATTTTTTAACTAACTCAGACCAAATAATAAAAACATAATGACATTTATTCTATTCTACACACATGGTATATTAAGTTTCTTGCTAAAAGTTATGCTATATTATTACGACAAAATTATATACTACTTTTTATTATTGTAATTAGTACATATTATTATTGTATTTAAATTTTAAAGTGTTGGCAACATTATATAATATGATTGACTAGAAGTTTTTGCGATATATTATGTGTTTTATAGATACCATAGAAGTAATCTGACCCAGCGAACATTGTTTTCCCTTACCACATACGATACGGCTACATAAATTGTGAACGACCTATTCGCATACCTATAGAATAATATGTAGATATCTACAAAAAAATCAGTCAAGCCGTGGAGAAGTTCGAGTACATTCGCGTGTGTATTTGCGCGAATTTGAAAATAAGTACATACATAAAACTAATAAATTATAAATAATTTACAAAAAATGTCATTTAAAAAATTGATTGATATACATATTCATAATATCGTAACTGCGTCTTTCGCCTACATTTACAATGTAAAATAATTTGATCATTAGATTTGAAAACCAAATATTAGTTATCATAGAACCTTGGATCAATGTCATACGAAACGCAAACAAGAATAATAATAAAAAAATAATTGAATCGTTTTCCTTGCGGCGGTTCCACATTTAGTCCCGTGAATTCACACGCGAATTCATCATTCACACTGCCAATTTACAGCATAAGTCGCGTCCTCCACATTCATGAGATGGTCGCAATCCCAAAAAAAGCAAAACCCGCCGTGAAATGGATGTGGAAGCTGTTGCCAAAATTACGATGTTCATTCTTTTTTAAGTAAACCTTCCAAAGGTCTTTCTGGTGAGACTACATTCGAATAAGACTACTTTCAAAATATTTAGGTAAGCTGATAACCGAAAAAAAAATGAAATTCAGGATAGGTACGGCGTTTGATCAAATATCAATCAATAACGATATACGAAATACTATAGAATAGATTGATTTAACCTGTAACATATCGTTAACGAAAAAATTTTACGACGTACTCTAGAAATGTTTTATGTATTTTTTTTTTCGAGCAATCATGTTGCTGGAACACGGATGTCGGATGCCGATAAAAATTGCATGTAATAGATAAATGGGAAGTACTAAATATTAAAATGTCATCGCTTTATGTTAGCACTCCGCGACGAGGCGTAACAATGAGAAAGTTTTAAGGCACATGATACCATTGACGATTATTTATTATGAGTCAATACGACAGTACAAAGCGAAGTTAATGATAATTATTAATTCCTCGACACGGATCGGTTGCTGCAATAGCGTGATGCCAAGAAATATGTAAACGATGCTTAAGATTCTGATAGATCAGTTTTGTATTTTGTTATATGAATATGCTCCATTTCTAGTGAGAGGACAATTGTAATTTTTAATTTTTATTAACCGCAAATTTCTATGGCAGAGTTTCTCACCGTTTGCGTTATAGAATTGAATGGGAACTAGCACATAATACAAAGACAATATATATACATTTTTTTCTTATATTTAAAAGCTTTAATGTTTAAACTACATAATCACCATGCCATATAGTCGCAGGCAAATTGTATTATTTCGCCGTTTACAAATGTTCGGCATCAGCCCATATTATCTCTGCCCACTGCAGGGACGCGGGCTTCCTATGAAATTTCCAGACCATTTACACTGTAAACAATTTTATAGTCACCTCGTTGACAATAATGTTATAAGTTTATTTTTTCAGATAAATTATTTTTCTCTATATTAATATTTAGTTGTAACTTAATAGTTATAATATTCGTCATATTTGTGTGTATCAGATGTCCGGTAATTAATGGCTAACCTTGAAACGGCTTCTAATAGAACTTATTGCCTTTCAAAATATATCTGTGGTATCTGGGAGACACCTGTTAACTCCAAAAAGTTAAATTTTCAGGAGAAGCAATTTAACATATTTTTGGCTGCTAAAAATCGGATATAAGATATAAATGATGAATGAGATGAATTATGTCATATTATAATGAAATATCATATATTAACCCTTTTTTTGCTTGTACAGTTTACAAAATTGACGCAGTAGTTTAGCGAATAATGTGACTTATCAGATTATTACAAAAAAAAAAATATTGCAGTGGAATGGACTTATCTTAAAATGAGCAAAATAAAAATAATGATTATTTCATTGCTATTCATTTAATTAAAACAATTTTACGTTATTTTTGTTATATTTCTTTATTTATAAGTTAATTTCACAATGGAATCACTCTTATGGCTAATTTTAATAAAAGTATGGACTTAACAGGAGTGTACATGCAACGAAAAATTTAAATAAAGGCACATATCAAATAAATACCAAAACAAAAGAATCACTCATTTGGATACTAATCATAATCTGCTTCGCTATCTGAGTAGTTTTCCAAAACAGAAGCTGATTGGTTTAAATTAGAATAGAAATCGCGATATACTGGATCAATGAATTGCATAAGATCCATTAAATCTTTAAACTTTTTGGTTAAAGATTTAATGGATCAATCGCCAATCCTCCGACATATGCCTGTTCAGGGAGTAATGTTTCTAAACAAAATATACTTTGCCTTCCTCTTCTTTTCATTGAAAATGTCCTAAAAGGCTCTGATTTCTCCACTGAATACTTAAAACTTACTTCCGGTGATTTTTTTTCAAATTTTAGCCAGAAAATACTTTTCCAAGCAAAAGATTGTTTTGAAATGTCAATATTTTTTTGACAAAATTCTTAGTAGTTTCGAAAAACCGTAAAATTCGGTTTGTGTCATAAACACCGAGAAATTTTTGCTTGTCATTTTTATAACATTCAACTGCAATATTCGGGTTGTACTCTTTAACAAATCTTTCTATCAACGCATGATCACCGTCACACTCTAATAAAATGAGTGTGACCTGGCACGAGAAACTTGTGGTGGATTTCGGTAGATTTTTGAGCCAATGCAATACAATACATAACAGGTAATATACAGGGTGGTTCTAAATTACGTTGACAAATTTGAAAATAATAAATTTAAAAAATGGGACATGCTGCGTTGCTTTTGTTTTTTAATTATTATTTTCACATGATTTGGCGCCAACTTAAAGTTATTTGTGAAGAGAATAAATTAAAAATTAGTAATTTTTTGCAATAATATCCTTATGGTAAGCGGCAGTGCGAGATACTGCGACTTTAATACGATGTGCTTGGCCATCTTGGTGATCGTCCGGGAAGAGGCAGAAAAAGAACTCTGAGGACGCCTAGGCTTCGACATATCGTCAAACAAAGATTGACCCGCAATCCACAAGCCAAGGTAAGAAAAATGGCTCGAGATTTAGGTGTAAGTCATTCAACGTTGCAACGAGTTGTTAAAAATGAGCTCAAGTTAACAGCATACAAGCTGCGAAAAGCGCAGCGGTTGGGTGATAAAGATAAAAAAATACTCCTTGAAATAATATGTCGCTTACTGAAAGCGCGCTCCGCTGGTGAAGCATGGAAAAATATTTTTTTCACAGATGAAGAAATTTTTCCGATTGAACAGTCTCATAACCGCCATAACGATAGAGTTTACTCTCCTAGTCGCCCCGGAGTCACATCATTTATCCCCCATCGGCAAAATGGTGGTTATTTTGAAAATAAATAGATATTTACATTAAAATAACACTGTATTTTAATTATTTAGTAGTCACCGTTATATATACCAAATTGGAAATATAAATCCAAATCTGATAAGTTGCAATAATTAACATGTAGGTATCTCATGTTTTTGGTACATACGCGGTAACTGGGACTTAACAAGTTTTAGTCCATAGGCATAAAGCTTGGAATTAACATTTATGTACTTGTTATATTAGTTATCAGGTTTGGCATCGAAAGCTACTTACTATGCTATATTAATGATAATTATAATATATCTTGATTGTAGCAAAAAATCTTGGATTTAACAGGAGTGTACATTTTTTTTTCATTTACTTCCCGTGGACGTAGAGATATCACGCCTGGATCAAAAAAATCTGCGCTTTCTGTACTTATCAAACATGTATCTAACAAAATTTTGCCAAAAATGGAGTTAACAGGTGTCTCCCAGATGCCACAGATATATAGGGTGTAATCGTTAAGTGTGCACAGGCGATTATTCCGTAACTACTGTAGATATCAAAAAACTTAAATCTGATATCGAAAGCCCTTTTCCTAATAAGTAAAATGACAATAATAACTTTTTAAAAATAAAACGGGAACTATTAGTTAATGTAATTTCGATATCAGTTTAAAGATTTTTGATATCTGAAATAGTTACAAAATAATCGCCTGTGCACAATTAACGATTACACCCGGTATAAGAAACTATATCCCCTGTACAAAGCTAAGTCGTGTTAGTTACACTTTCAGCTCACTAAGTCATGAATATGGTGGAAATGGTATCACTCGTATCGTAAAAATAGATCGATGTATATTTTGAAACATACTAATACTGAAGTATTAGAGAGTAGTAATTAGAAAGTAGTTTTGCATGATAAAAATATATGTTGCCATTTTAAATACTTTAATTTATTTAAAATGCCTTGGATTTTTATTCCTCAATCCAAATATGCGGAGCACTTTTTTAAACACACTTTTTTTTAAGGAAATATTGACAATTAACCGTGTGCTATTTTAAACGCCGCACATAATACACACGGAGCTACCTTCTTCATTATGTTATGTATTTGAGAAATCGTTACGTCGACCGTTTTAAATTATTAGGTTGTAATCACATGATATCTTTAAAGTTGCTAGTCACTTTAAAGTAAAATGAATATAGATACATGTAATTTAGATAACAGACGTTAATAAAAACTGCTATCTTGTTTTTATTGCAGTATCGTCATATTATATAAATTATCAAGCTGATGGTAATAAATTATTACAATATTTATTTTACAATCAGCTCATGTGTCATCATGATCCAGTCAAAATAGATGTAAGTAAGTCATAAACATATGTAAAACAATATGCCATAGTCAGCCTCGCAAACGCAGCTAAATATTACGAAAGAATTGTATGTGAAAAAGTGACTGGAACATTTCTGTAGAGAATTGTACTATGATCTACAACTATTGTCTGACTTGATGTGAAAATTCACGGTAAATTTTGCCGTTATGTAGAAAAATTAAAAATAAAACCTAAATTTTGCATGCTTGACCTTGGATCTTTTTGTAAAGAAATGTGGATTCTTGAAATTTTATTTACGATATGTAATATTTGTAACATCTCTCGATTTTCAGCTCTATCCTAATTTTGACTGATTTAAATGTTCATTTAGACTGGACTATTATTTCTTGACGACGCGGTTGGCGCAGTGGTAAAGTAACTGCCTACTGAGCCGACGGTCCCGGGTTCGATCCCTGGTCAGGGCAAATATTTGTGTGATGAACTCAATTATTTGTTCTTGGGCTGGGTGTTATTATCTATATATGTATTTATAATATTATATTTATCGTCGCCTAGTACCCACAACACAAGCCTTAATTGAGCTTACTGTGGGACTAGGTTGATTTGTGTAATAATGTCCTATAATATTTATTTATTTATTATTTATTTATTTATTTAAGTAAAACAATACTCATCATCTTACCTTCCAATCAGCGGGTGTTGCTACTTTATTCTTTTCAGTAAGCTGCAGGGAGTCAATCACACGAAGTATCTCACTGAAATTAAATTATTTAATAAATTTAGTTCTCTTTGTTTAGTTATCTTAAGTGTGTTTGGGTGTTTTACATATTGTATAAAAGAAAATAATAAACAAAATATATGCAAATATGTAGTTGCCTAATTGATTGAAAGTATGTACTATGCATGTAATTACATAAAATTAAAGTAAGATAAGACCAGATTTGAGTCAAATATTACCTAATATATACCTAATATAATAACAATAATAATATACTTTATTATTATAAATTAAGTATATTATTATTGTTATTGTATTTTTTAAGTTAAATAATCCATACTTACATTATAAATGCGAAAGTAGCTCTGTCTGTCTGTCTGGTATTCAATCACGCCTTAACTACTGAACCAATTTGCATGAAATTTGGTATAGAGATATTTTGATACCAGAGGACATAGGCTACTTTTTACCCTGGGACATTGGATAGGTTTTATTCCGGAAATCCCACAGGAACGGAAACTATGCGGGTTTTAGTTTGACTTCGCGGGCGATGCCGCGGGTGGAAAGCTAGTTTTGATATAAATAGTCAATTTGGTAAACTATTTTTTTTAACAAGCAGTCTATACTCGATTACTTATTACAAACTAGAGGTCCGCCCCGGCTTCACCCTTGGTACTTATTCGCAATAAAAGGTAGCCGATGTCCTTTCTCGGGTATCAAAATATCTCCATACCAAATTTCATGCAAATTGGTTCAGTAGTTTAGGCGTGATTAAGTAACAGACAGACAGATAGAGTTACTTTTGCATTTATAATATTAGTATGGATTTCGCATAGGATGATTGGATGTTTATGTATTTTTTTTTTAATGATTCTCAGGAATCCTTATTACTGTCCATATTGATAATATCATGTCCAACACTAGTGCCATACTTGTCATGGGCATGGCCATAGCAATATCTATTTTCAAATGATGGAATTGTCATCAAAAGAGATATGTAACATTTTGTCCCTATTTGTTATATTATACTCAATCTAAAAAAGTTAACTAACAAAACATTAAATAAGTGTTAATTTAATATTCAATGGCAAGATTAGGAAGAGTCATATTTAACAGAAGTAGTAATATTAATACTAGAGGTCCGCCCCAGCTTCACCCGTGGTACATATTTCGCAATAAAAGGTAGCCTATGTCCTTTCTCGGGTATCAAAATATCTCCATACCAAATTTCATGCAAATTAGTTGAGTAGTTTAGGCGTGATTGAGTAACAGACAGACAGACAGAGTTACTTTCGCATTTATAATATTAGTATGGATTATGGACCTAAATTTAGATTAAGAACAATCAACTTACTCAAAATTTCTTCCAGTGGTAGCAGGGTAGAGAATGGAAAGTCTATATTTCTTAGTGGGATCGATAATGAACACAGCTCGTGCAGATAAAGGCATGCCTTTTGCATCCAACTCATCCTTGTCAATCATCCCCAACTTAGAGGCGATTGTACGATCCTCATCTTCAATAATGGGATATGGAAATTTCTCCTCCTCATTGCAGGCTGGAACATGAGTGAGTGAAAATTTAAGCAAAAATTACATATGAATTTTGAATTTAGCTTTGTTTTATAAAGTAATAGGTTGGAAGTTACAGGCAACAGATTAAAATATAAATGAATTTTATTTTCATATTAAATACCCAGATTGTGGTTGTATTCATAGTCAATTAATACTGGTTCAGACTCAACATTACAATTAATAATAATAGCCTAGATCTTTATATTTTAATAATATTTCCAAATTCCTTCTCTAAGACCCATCTGGGAAGGAAACAGCGAACAGTGGAATATTCGGACATTCAGTCTAGATTGAATAATGTAATACATAATGCAAATATCAAAATTCAAAGTATCACCTGCATAGCTTTTAATATCCTTGCACCATTCCACATGAGAGGAAACGGAATCACAAGATATGCCAATGACTTTGACATTGCGCTTCTGGAATTCAGGAAACAGCTTCACAACACGAGCTAGCTCAGTGGTGCAGACTGGTGTGAAGTCAGATGGATGAGAGAACAAAATGGCCCATCTATAAGGATGCAAGACTGGTCATATAGTTAATCAATAATCATATATGCTAATACTAGATTTATTTATTTATTCTTTACTAGCTTTCCACCCGCAGCTTCGCCTGCGCAGTCAAAGTTAAACCCGCATAGTTCCCGTTCCCGTGGGATTTCCGGGATAAAACCTATTCTATTTCCCGGGATAAAAAGTAGCCTATGTCCTTTCTCGAGTATCAAAATATATATACCAAATTTCATGCAAATTGGTTCAGTAGTTAAGGCGTGATTGAGTAATAGACAGACAGACAGACAGAGTTACTTTCGAAAGGATACTTTAGAAAGGATATAAGCTACTTTTTACCCCGGGACATAGGATAGGTTTTATCCTGAAAATCCCACGGGAATGGGAACTATGCAAGTTTTTCTTTGTGTGTGGGCGAAGCCAGGGGGGAAAGCTAGTAAATTATATAATAAAATCTTCCTCTTGAATCCCTCTATCTATTAAAAAAAAAAACACATCAAAATTTGTTTGTATGTAGTTTTAAAGATTTAAGCGTACATAGGGACAGAGAAAGCGACTTTGTTTTATACTATGTAGTGATTATAAACAGTAGGTAGTTGGTGAATTTGTGATATTGTAGTGGGTAATATCTAGGTGTAATAACCTGATTTTAAAAATACTTTTACCAATATAAAGCCATGTTATCTGTGTCATTGGCTATATTTTTTTTCAGGTTCAACAAGGAACTAGCACCATTACAAAATATTACATCATGTATTTTCACATACTTCTATAGACATACAGATTTTTAATCAAAAGTGATTCTTGGCAGTTTCTTCGGTGACCGTAGTACCTACGTTTTTTTTTTAATGATATAACTATTTCTATTCCAGGCTGAGACATATTCTTGTAGAGGCTTAGTGTAGAGGCATATAATTAAATACTTGTAAGTATTATTGATAAAACGTTACTTACGAATTTCCAATCCAGTTGTGAAAGTCTATTTTGCCTTCAGTAGTATTGGCAGAGAAGTTGGGAAACTTTTCTCCTAAATACATTGTACTTAGGTTATTACTAATAATCTCAATTATAATAATATTTTATTTATTAACAAATTCAATTGATGAGCGAATTTACTTTTTATTTGTGCAAACTGCAAAGCGTTCATCCAGAAGCAAAAGGTAAAATTTTGGAAAAAAAAAAGAATTAATAAAATACAACTCTCGTTTGTTTTATCTTAAAACTTTTACGTTGCCGCCATAGAGAACGAATTACGAAAGATTACTCATTACAATGAATGACATTTAGATGACAAATCAACAATGTTTTACAATGACAGTTGACACAGGCAATTAATATCATATTAGGTACCGCAATGAAAAAGGAATCATTGCCGTGTTTATTGCCATAGAAAAAGTCACTTTATACCATACTAGCAGCCACAGATCTGTGCTAGCAGCTGTAGAGGCTAGATGATGATGATGATCACTCAGCGAGGAAACTCTTATATTTGATGATAACTTTTTGGGTATGAATTTTTCGTTTTCTTTTTCATTTTCTTGAACCATTTGTAATATAAAATCATCTTTCATAATATAATGACCTAAACATAAATTTATTAAAATCTAATTTTTATTTGCATTTATCTGATAAAATATCACCTAATACACTCTTAATTCCTTTTCTAAGCTGGTGGACGCGAACTGGTCCACGGGTGGACGCAAACTGGAATTTTTGGACGCGAACTGGGTAAAACGCCTAATTCTGCTATTTGTCTAGATAAATAAAAACCACATGATATTTCCAACACAATTGAAAGTAAATCTTAAAATAGACTATGTAATGAACACGTTACATAAATTTTGAGTTGAAATTTGTTCTGGAACATTTTTATTTTCTCCTTCAAACTTTCCAACTGCACTAAGTGGACGCGAACAGGCGCAATTACCCTTAATATATTTACTCCATTGAAATGTTACATTTTTTAGGCCTAACCATGGCCTAACCTTGCAGTTTTTAGAGTACGCAATTTTATGTTTTTGATGTGTAGGCGGGGTCAGTGAGTAGCTAAAACCAAGTTTGTGGGGTTGCCACCCTTGTCCCACGGCCGCCATCTTGAAAATAGCGGTTGAAATGGTTTTTACGATATATCTCTTAAACTATTTATCTGATAAAAAAATTGTTAGCATTATTTGTTGCAAATTAAATTTTCTACATCTTTTGTCCAGTAACTTTTTGTCGTAGAACTATAAATAAAAAAGTTATAAGCGAAAACGTTCAGAAATTAGAGCTTTTTATATTTTTCAATAAAACTTTTTTTTATCATTTTACGAAGAAATGATATCAGACCATTTTTGTAGATTGTTTTTCGAGGAACAACTTTTATATACAACATTTTTTCATTACGTCAATAGCTAAGGTTTTACAGCGCTCTGAAGTGAGTACCATTTTTCAGTACTCCTAACTATACATATAATGGCTACTGGCTCTTTTCCCAGACTCCAGAACAATGGAAGCACACTGCAGAACATTTCAGCCCTGCTTTTCGACGTAAAAAAAACGCGCTTCCAGACTTCAAGTCAGTTCAGTCAATAATTAATTATTAATAATATTGCAAAATTAATTATTAATTATTAAAAATATTAAAAACAATTACTGATGACAAATTATTATTAGTACACACATAATATATGTATACTGTATAGTTAAGAGTACTGAAAAATAGTACTCACTTCGGAGCGCTGTAAAATCTTAGCTATTTACTTAATGAAAAAATGTTGTATATAAAAGTTGTTCCTCAAAAAACAATCTACAATAATGGTCTGATATCATTTCTTCGTAAAATGATAAAAAAAAGTTTTATTGAAAAATATAAATATCTCTAATTTCTGAACATTTTCGCTTATAACTTTTTTATTTATAGTTCTACGACAAAAAGTTACTGGACCAAAGTTGTAGAGAATTTAATTTGCAACAAACAATGTTAACAATTTTTTTTATCAAATAAATAGTTAAAGAGATATATCGTAAAAACCATATCAACCGCTATTTTCAAGATGGCGGCCGTGGGACAAGGGTGGCGACCCCACAAACTTGGTGATAGCTTCACACTGAACCCCCCTACACATCAAAAAAATAAAATTGCGTCCTCTAAAAAATGCAACCCCAAATGTAACTTTTCAATGGAATAATTAAGATTAAGATTTTATGGGGTAAAAAATAAAAATCCAATGGGTTTGTCAAATGTATTCAGTAATATTATATTGTATGCTCGAAAGGATTCGTGGAGCAGTTAAGAGGTATATAAATAAAATAATGTGAGACATTTTCCATTCATTTATTTACACATTTATTTAATATACTTAAAATATTTTTTTTTACATTACAATCTAAAATAGGACGTGTTCACAAAACAGATAGGTATCAAAGGTAACCTTTTCGTGTTTTTGATCCTGTTCTATTCATAAAAAAAAACAAATTTATTTAGAAATATAGTAACAGATAAATATTGAATGGATCCTTAGTGTGCGTCCACACTGAATGCGCGGTGGCGGCGGCCTAGGCGGGCGCGACGAGCGGGCGCTCGCGGTGGCCACACCGACGCGCGAGCTCAAGTAGCGGTTCGACGTTTTTCGGGTGTTGCAAACTTTGGACGACTTGCTTTTTTTACTGGACAGTCCGATTTTGAGATGAGATCATTATAGAAGTTGTACACGAAATAAATAAAACAGAGGAATAACGGGTGAATCTTATATGAAGAATTGAGATTATACCCTAAAAAAATTACTGTGGTGTATATAAGTGTTTTAGATTGAATCGCACTTATAAATAAAGAAGTTTCACTTCAACAATTAAGTATAATTACCGCTATTTTACGAAAAACAATAAAGGATATAATATAAGAAGTCGAGCGACAAGACCGAACTGGTTTGATACCCCCGCCGTCCGCGCATTGGGTCGCTTGCTGACTAGGCCCGTAGTGTGGCCAGAACGCGCGGATAGGAGAGTTTGAAAACTACGCGCGCTGGCTCGCTCATTACCGTCGCCCTAGGCTTCCGCCATAGTCATTTCAATGTGGACGCAAAGGCGCGTTTCATACGTTTGATATTTCGCGCCCGCCGTCGCAACCGCGCTAGGCTCGCAGTGTGGACTTGCACTTATCGTTAATTTTGGATAGTGAAAATTCGTTTTTTTTTTTTAAATTAATTTAACTTTTTAGCAACATTTTAAACCCTTTATCCCGAGATTCAAAAGAAAAAAAGGTATTGTTTTATATATTTTCATTTCATCAAAAAATGAAGGTACCGAAGGATAGCTGAGGATAGCTTATTTTTGTCGGATTTGAGAACGCGTCCCTGTGTCACTATCGAAGTGATTACAATTATAATAACTTTAAATAAAATTATAAAATTACAACATGGTCTAGAATCTAGATAATATGATGAGATGTTTTGACATGAATATAGGTAATATCTATAAATAATAACAATCTTGAATCTATGAGCTACTGAATAAGTCATAATATATTTTGAATGAATTGTACAGTTGAAACGTTTCCTAATTGATGAATGTAAATTAAAAAACTACCTTGGATAATTTTATTTTTGACATAATCACAACACCGAAGACACGGTATTAACATCTACAGTACTTGTATAATGTGATTTGTGCCTCGGCGGTGTTCCGTGTTCTTCAAATCAGTATACCTACAGCCGCGCGGGCGCACACGTTAGGGCTCTGGGTTGCCCGAATGTAGTTTTTTTACTATAATCTACATCTACATGACGACACCGTCCGCTCGTCCCGTGGCTCGTCATTATGGAATATTCGAGGATGTTGGGTGCTGAGATCCGAGGCACGTAGGTATAACTTTGCGCTCCGCACGTTTGTACGAAGACGGAATACTGTAGATATTATTTTATAGTGCCGAAGAGAAATAGTTTCAATTATGTATAAAGTATGGTTTTTATTAGTTAAGTTACCATTGAGTTATTTCAAATCAAATTATCCCTCATCTATATCTATTAATTTCATCAGCATTTCTGTAAGTACACTGATTAGTGAATAGACATAGACGTATGACAAACATTTATTAACAAAAATAACACATAACATTACAACTGACAACCTAACATAACACAGAACAACTACAATAATTATAAACACAAAACACTGTGCAAAACACAGATGACAATAATTTAATTATAAAAAAAGTAATTGCAATGCAATAGGTAAATAATAGTGAGGCAAAAAATTAATGTTCGTCGGCTTGTATACAGTATTTATGTGCCTCAATTATATTAAAATTAATTTTAAAACAAGTGAGCAGATATGGAAAAAAAAAATTAACTAATAGTCTCCAGTTAGGCTTAATTTTATTTGAATAAAAATATTTTTAAGGGTGGCTCTCCATACAACCAGGGATGGGAAGAAAAAATATTATATTCGCGAAAAAATCAGAATCACGCGTCTTTTAACTAAGAGCGGGCAGCGGCTCAGCGACGTACACGGACTGTTCGGCGTCAACTGTTTGAAGCGGTCCGTGTACGGCCGCTCTAAATATTTAAAAATGAAATAGACATATTTTATAAATGATTTTTTTTTTAAATTAAAAAATGTCCCTTCGAAATACACCAACAAAATTACGTAGACCGCGCGAGCGAAGCCGCGAGTGGAAAGCTAGTAACAAAAAAATATAGTACAGAAACTTTAAAATTATCAAAAATGAAGACTGAATTCTTACGCAATATTTTGAAAAAAAATTACTTGTACTTATTCGACCTCCGAAAATAAGTTACTGCCTGACCTGTAACCATATAAAAATACATAAGTTTTATGCACTATCGATGCAATATCGATAACACAAATAAGAAGCATTATCGTAAAATTGTGCATTATCGTAAAATTATGTGCTGTTAAAAATATTAAATATGTATGAAAAATTAATATTAACGAGCAGAGCATAGACAAATAATTATTTCAAGGAAGAATAGAGAAAGTGTGAGTAAGAAATATCTATAGTACGACATAAAAGAGATGAAATTAATTATTTTGGAACTAATTCGTTTTTCATTACCTGGCAACCCTGAATTGGCAATGTAGCTGTCAAGTTGAATAAAAATTTTTTGTTTTTTTCGTGAAGTGGAGAATTATTGAGATAAAATTGTTATTTAGAACAAGAAATTTAAATAAAAAAGGAGTCATCATGAAAAAGGTTAAACGTAGCGGTGTCCGTGATGTGGTGTATAAAGTTTTTATTCGGTGTTTGTCCGAATTTCAAGCTGGAAATTTATTGACTGATTTGGAAAACGTTTACAAACGTACATCAGAATATACCGGTGAGATTCCATTTATTTTTGCTCAGTACTACGTAAAATAGAATATTCCATTAGTGACGAGTGTTTAATGTATGTATGTATGGCGATTATTACGTTTTCGCAATTTAATTTGAGGTTATTTGTATGTAAACAAAAACTAGTTTTTATAGTGCGACCAGCACAATTTGAGTCAAGAAGTTATATCCAATCCAACCAGCCTCAAATAAAGTACCTAGTTTAGATTTTACTACATAGTATAGTGATAACTGTTTTCATACAGCTATCTATCTATTAATCAATCAAACCATAAGAAAAAAAATCTTATTTACTGTATCATATTTACAGATACTGAAGATGCCGCGTACCCTCTTGCCAGTACTTCGAAACAGATTGATGATCAGTCCTTTGAAGGAGTAGAATATTTAAATTTTGATGAATTATATTAATGTACAAAATTTATCTACAAAAAAAATAAAAATATGTGGTTTTCAAATCGCCTTGTTTTTTTCTACCCGACGGACCCAGAAAGAGGGTAATGTGTTTGAGCTGCATGTATGCTTGTTTGTTTGTATGTTTGATTCTATGTGCGCCTCTGCAGTCTAAACACTTGACCGATTTTTATAAAATAACTAATTCCAAATACATTTAAGTAAAATTTGACCTAGGTAGGTCAACTAAAATACTAATGTATTTTTGTCTTAAATATTTTACACTATTGCTACAATGAAACAATTATAACGGTTTAAATCGCGGTATTTATTTTAGATTATATTATATAGATTTTTGGATTTTTATTCTATAGTATCAAGATCGCTTGCGTCGCAGTATCAGTGTTGCTATATGAGCGACGGTGGCGCCCTCATTTATTTTCATCTCTTTTGTGTCGCACTGTATGTCAATGTACACAGTACACGCTTCATGATAAAATATTAAACAACAGAAAAACAATTGCACGTCTTAACCCTTAATTACTTATTATAATTAATAATAGTGTAAAAACATAATTAAATATATATTTTATAAAAAAAATGCTAAAAATGTTTGGAAATCATAAACAAACATAAAAACATTCATCAAACACACAAAATAGGTAATTGAAAACACAGAGCAACGTCTAAAATATTATTTTTGGCATATACATATATACAAAAAAAAGAAAGTGCCGAGCACCCGTGTCAGAAGTGAAACTTCAAAGATACCAAAATCGTCGCCTTACTCCATGACGTGAAAGTAATGCCATGACGCGTCCCTGAATTTTACTCTCAACGCGCCTAAAGTGTCAGTTCAAAAAAATAAACTATTTTGAACGAATCGCCTATTTTGCATCCAATAGAGAAGCCCTGAATTGTTGTGGGCAAAAAAATTTACCAAACACATGGCATTTAAATGCTACATTCTTGTCTTCTTTTCTAGAGTATGATGGACAGCGACTATGCTTAACAATCTATTGTTGATTCAGGAACTTATTTTTTATCTTCGGACTCTTTTTCTTCTGTCTTTTCCGACTGTACTGAACTGTACAAGGAAATTATTAGCAATTTCATCTTTGTAAGTAGAAACCAAGACTTTTTGCTCCTCATCCGACCTCTCTTCCAACCATTTCCGTATTTGTCTTTCTTTTTTCATAATGCCAAGAAATGAAATGAAAAATAAAGACAACAATACATAAATTATACACATCAACAAAACCTGATTGCAAACATTATACCTACACAACAAGTACACAACAATCAAAATAAAAAGGGATAAGTATCTTATATTTCAACAAATATCTTGATATTAATGGAGACAGTAAAGTGAGTTCTGATAAAGTAAATAGAAGAAAATATCAAATTAAACATAGACATATAAATTTAACCTTTTTTTTTCAAAATTCAAAAGAATATTAAGCATATTTTTTTTAGGACTGACCTTTAAAATAGGTATTATAATTCTTCAATTTACTGTATTAGGACATTTATTATAGATTTAAAGATATTTGATGAAATACAAAATATATTTTTAATAACATATGGAAGTACCCTGTATAAGCATAAAAACAAAAATAATATTTACTATATATGTACCCAAAATTTTACATAATTGGTCGCATAGGGTCAGCACCCAAGAGAACAGCATCAAGTGTGTATGTGATGGTTGTTGGTTCACAGCTCGTTTGCATTCTTGGGAGGGAGGTAGGAAGCTACAAAGAGTGTTGCATTTTAAACACTCAATATTTTTATTCCAATAATTTCAAATTGTCTGGACCCCATGCGCCTAATTAAGGGTTAAGTTCAGGATTTTAAGTTTAGTGGTTCCTAAGAGTGGTTCCATTTTAAATCAATGTATAAACTATTGGTCATTATTGTCACAGTACGCAGAATAAACAGTACGGAAACAAAACCCCTGCAATTAAAAAATTACCTATGCAAAATTAAAATAAAACTATTATACATAATGGATTTTTATCACAATAAATTTCTAATGTATTTAGACATTATAAGTATGTATGTTACACTGGGACATTAGATACAGCAAAAAGTTTGAAACTTGTACATATATTTGAAGTCGATTACAGCCAATTCAAGAAGGTAGTTGGATGCCTGTGGCTGTTGTAAGTATAAGATTTAAATTGGGTTTTAATTTTTGCAAAAGTACTTTAGAAAATTAAAGAACTCTTCTTTATTAATTTGCTTTCAGAGTTATTTGCATTCCGTATTTACGTATTTACGTACATAATATATTGAAAAACCTATGAGAGTAATAATTGAAAGGCTTACCAACCTATAACAATAATTGAAAGGCCTACCATCTGAAAAAATTAATATTCACTTAATGTGAAAGTGTATTGTGGACATCACATTATTTTACTCACACATAGAACATTATATCAACACAGTCAAATTTTTTTGCTTTTATTATACAGGGTGTCCCAAGGAGTATGCATATACTGAAGCCAGGAGGTAGAGGACCTAGAGGGCTATCTGAATCACCCCCATGTATGTTATGCGATTTTTCGTATTTTCGGAGTTATGAAGTTTTTTAAATTGTCACCTATTGCCGAGTACGATGAGATTTTTATTTATAGTGACGTGACTTATTGCGATAGATGCTTGACTTTTTTTGTGTACTAAGCCAAAAGATAGGCCAATTCATTATGGTAATATGTACTATCTATCGTTAGATCTTTTAATGGAATAAAAAAAATAAAATTACGCAGTATGTTCACAACTTCAAGGGCCCGTAAAAAATAAAATCACATAAAAACGATTTTCGTTCGGCTTTTAAAACCTTGCTCTATCAGGTAGCTACCCTGAAAATTTCATTTTATTATTAGTAAGGCTTGAATCGAAAAATTTAAATCTAAATGTGGTAAGTGCAAAATTTTAATTTACATGATGATTACTTATTAAAAACAAATTAAAACCAATAACAAGGTGTTAAATTGCAAAAAATATTCAAAGTTGTTTAATGCAAGTGCTAAATCACCCGAAAAAGTTGTTTTTTAAATGTCTGAATGCTCTTCACTTAAAATTGTTTTTTTTAATATTTAAGTTAACGTTTGATTAAAATTAAGCAATTTCTTATGAAACCAGAAAACGGCTGTTCTATTACATATGAAATAATAATTAATCTCTTATACATTTTTACACAAATGTTAAATAAATTTGATGATGAAGTCATCGTGTTATGGGTTTCTAATTATAGGTCCACCACTGTAGGTATCTTAAACATTTAAAATCTTGGATGCTACTGACAGCACTGCAACGGCTAAGAATGAGTCTAATTGATGTGCATGTTGGTGTGCGTTACCGTACTGTTCATCCCTCTACTGTATCAATATATGAATAAAACACTTACTTTTTTTTTATAACAACTTTATACTTCTTCTCATAAGTGTTAACTTCACGGTATTTCTTAGTCTGATGGTTTATATCCCAGGGAAAAGTGCTTACAAGGCAACTTCTAAACCTTCCCTCATACTTTGAAAGCATGTCTTTATGCACAAGGAAGTCTACAAACCATAAAACTACATCATCGGGTTGAGTTTTTTCAACACACTTTACACAAAGTAAATCTGCCATGCTCAAAAAACCTCTGGTTATATAATTCTTTTCCAGATCTACCAATGTTTGGTCTTCTTTTTTCTTTGGTTTTTCATTACTTGACTCTGTAAAGGTAATGTCTTGCTAGCTAACAAATACAACATTATGGAGATTGGGAGAATGAGAACCTCCTCCTTTTTATTGAAGTCGGTTAACAAATTGTTACTTCTATCCATATAAACTTATCATTTATGTAACTCACCCCCTGGCTGTCGGTCGCCGGGGCTCCTTTTATCTCCATGTTCATTGAATTCAGACATAGTAAGAAGTTCAATGAATTTGATGTAGGTATAATGGTAAAATTTATGAAAAAACACTGCGTATCAACTATTTGATTTATGAATACTCACTTCTCGGAGACTCACTTACTTTTTAAATAGATGAATTTTAAACAGGAATTGGTATTTACTTACTCAGCGCCGCGCAGGAAATAGAATTAGTAAACTCTATGCGCAGGAATCACGCAGGAATCAATAACAGCATTATCCAAGCAATAACACAAATCTCGAATATGTATTGATTTCTGGTCACCAAAGAATATACTACTCACCTTCGGCGAGCTGGTCACTGACCTCTATTATAGAGGTCAGTGTTTCTGGTACAATATCTCATTGCCAGTTGTATAAAATATAGTTTTCGTTCAGGAATCATGGAGCGGGCGATATCATCTAGTTTCATAACTATTTAATTATTTTTATTACTAAAAATCAACTAAAAATACTTACTAATAATTAATAAAAAATTGTAGGCCAATGCGTGGCGCTGAATAATATTATTACCTATCTTTTTTTTAGGTTCATTTATAAATCGTTTAGAAGGTATAATCATGGACCTGAATACATAAAATAATTGTATTTTTAGAAAATACAAAAATAATTCTATGTATATATTTGTTTTTTTCTGGATATTGTCATTAAATATTTTTTAGTTTTTGAATTGTGATATCTGTGGTCTAATCAATGGCGTCACCGTCAGATACTTTAGCTACCCGTTGCTTCTGTATTTTATAAAATTTGGCAATTTCACAAGTTTGCAAGTTATACTTTTGGATTGTTTTTGGATAAGTGTCTTGAGAAGGTAAGTAAAAATTGTTTGCCGATCATATTTACTTGACTATTATTCGATTTACATACTTGATGATCCGACACTACACAAAATGGACGTCATATATATTGTGACGTGATTATGTAAAAATGTTTTATAAAATTAATATTGGAGTGATAAATATAAGAAAAGATCAAAAAATATGTTGGATATTTGAATGAATCAAAGTTAAGTAGAAATCATACGTGTGTTGCAATTGCAACTTAAAATAAGGTTTCCTGGCATAGCTGTTAGTTATTATTCAGAAAAAAGGCATGGCGATTGGCGCTGGCTAGTCATCTATAACAGCACAAAAGTTTTGTCCGAATATATCATCTTATCCAAATCTTTCTCTATATTATAGTGTTAATTAATTTCGTTTCCGAATGTTGAGGTCAATGTCCTCTTCTAAACATGTATTGAAAGGTATTTACAATTTACATTATAAATAGGAATGATTGCTATGCGAGTGTCCTCCTATGGAATGTTCAATCTCTTATGTATTTATTGTTTAGTATGTTTAAAACTATTTGTAATACTATAAACACATTTTATTATCAAAAATTAAAAGTAGTATTCTGACATTGTTTCTATATTATAACATATACAACCAAAACTAAAATAAATTAAATTAAATTATAAACAATTGTATGTTACCTGCCTATATTTGAGGGTGACAATATATTTTTGGGAATTGGGTGCAAGTATATTTTATTGAACTCACATGTAGTAAGATAGTTTGTTATATTACCTATCTTCGAGACTCAAGGAAAGAGACACAAATAATTCTAAACAATATTATAAGTTTAATGTTTTATTTACTTTAATTAATAGTTCTTAGTGAATATTGGCTAAAATTACCAATTGCTATTTGCATGTGCTACAGCTCACATGCAATTATTTAATAATAAATTGTGAATTGTTTTATAAAAGGACTAAGCAAATTGACAATACAAAAGTAGAAAATGATGGAGCTTTGTAATAGGAATATAATATTGTTTTGCTTGAGGGATATACTCCATGCTGTTTATAATAATATCTAAATATCCACTTGTTTCACTAGTAGAATAAAGTTGTCTTAATTCCTAGTTCTAATGCTTTTATCTTCATATTCATATTTTAAGACCTAAACTTATTCTTTAAAAGGTTTTTAAGAAGAAAATTAAACACAAAAATAATACAAGAAACCAAATAATGATGATACAATTAATATAGAACAATGATACAATTAAACATTTACAATGCATTTTGATTAATGTAATGTTTAAATAAATGATCAAACATTTACCAGAACTTGCCTTGTTAAGTATCGGTCAATCTCTGTTTAAATAGTTTTCCTATGACAATGCTTATCACTACCTAATGAGCATTCCCTTTTGTGCTACTATTCTTGACCTGAATACTCTATTAATGCTTTGAAAAAAGTACTTTTGTATCTCAATCTTAGTTAATGATGCATATTCATTACTTATTAGTATTATGTAAACATGTTTGGACAAACTGTTTTACAAATAAAAAACAAAAAAAACACCCTTGAACTCATGACCTCTCCATTTAAAGTTGGTAAAAATCGAGTCTAAAGGTTTTAGTTCCATACAAACAGGTGAAGCTAATAAGTAATAAGTGTGTAAAAAAAGTCAATGCATACTAACTAATAACTATATTATTTCTTTAATTATCCTATTCCATCACATTATCAGTTTTATTAAAGTATAGTTAACAATAGCAGTTTTAAAGGTTTGGTAAATTATCAATGATGTTTAATTCTAAGTATCTCAATAAGGACATGATCTCTGACACCTCATCAACTACTGATCCTTTGTTTGACTGATTTTAATGTTCCTATTTATATAATGGAATGAGTGAATCATTTGAAGGTCATCATTATTTTGTTTATATTGAGATAGAGTATATATAATGATGTTTATGATATAGGTATTACTGTAGCTAAAGCGATTTTGTATGTTATGCATTGCATTTTCTTTATTTAGTTGCACAGCTTTTTACGACTATTCTTTTGATTTTGTTTTATATGATTTTAAAATATAAATAAAGGCATATAATATATAAAGGCAGCTTTATATTTTTGTGACTTTTTTTTTCTATTTTGTGAACGAATGAATATATTAATAATTTAACTTTATATATCTGTATATGTATTAAGTACTTATTATGTATATGAATAATGAATAATATTACGGTATAGGAAACAAGTTATTCAATTGAACAATTTTGTTCTAGATAATCACTTCCTGTTGTGGTGCTATGAACAGAAATATAAGTCAATATTTCCAATACAGTGAAAAGAACCTCCAATAAGTGTATCAAAAGAAATATAACCAAAAATGCAGACCATTAAGTGTGTTGTTGTGGGTGATGGTGCGGTCGGTAAGACCTGCCTGCTTATCAGCTACACCACAAATAAATTCCCATCGGAATATGTACCCACTGTATTTGACAATTATGCAGTGACCGTCATGATTGGCGGAGAACCTTACACTCTGGGTCTCTTTGATACTGCGGGTAAGTTAAATGTTAAAATGATTAGTTTATCCCTCTGTTTAACATAAACTGAAAAATATACATTTTAAAACATGTATTTACTTCCAGGTCAGGAAGATTATGACAGGCTGAGACCACTAAGTTATCCACAAACTGACGTTTTCCTTGTTTGCTTCAGTGTTGTGAGTCCCAGTTCCTTTGAAAATGTTAAGGAAAAGGTATGCTGTGGTGTTTTATTATTCATTTATCTTGTTTATACATTCCAGTTTGTTATAATGTTTTATATTCATGAATTTCATTGATATCCGTCTAAAGAAATTCCAATGTTTTAAATTATTATTATGTCTGCCTGTATGAAATTTACTGTGTTAAAATTTCAGTGGGTCCCCGAAATAACTCATCATCAACAAAAGACTCCGTTCCTGTTGGTTGGGACACAAATAGATTTAAGAGATGACCCTGGCACCATGGAAAAGTTGGCGAAGATCAAACAGAAACCAGTGTCTCTGGAACAAGGAGAGAAACTAGCAAAGGAACTGAAAGCCGTTAAATATGTGGAGTGCTCTGCTTTAACTCAGGTATAAATTATAATACGCTATACATTACCCGATTTCTCCTGCCTTGTCTGGGTAAAACTTATTTGCTTTACTAGTATTTACAATTATTTTTTTTCCTTTATCCCATTGAGCCCCAAGCGGCCCAATCGGTTCCAGACACAATAGATTTTCTATTGTGTCTGTGGTTCCGGGGCCTGTGTTATTAAATGTAATATTTGGCCCTACCACCTTATGTATATGAAGGGTCATACTTGGGCATAACAGTAGATAAAAAATAATGCTGTTGTATAACCAGACAAAAAAACCATTGTTGATGAATTAGCACGGAGGGAAGTCTGTACTTACATTAGATTTACAATGTTAATAAAATAAAATAATTAGAACTCTATATTCCTATAACAATGTACTGTTAATTATGTACTTCATTCATCATTTATTTAAAACGAATACGTATTTAGAATCCTTTTAGCTTATCTGGACAGAAATTTACTACACTAAAGATAACCACTATCTACACATACAGAAACTATGTATCAAAAAATCTCATAATATTAAACCTTGGCTTAATAGTATGAGAATTTTTAAGTGTCAATCTACAGAAAATAGTAGGTACTAGCGACCCGCCCCGGCTTCGCACGGGTGCAATGCTGATACTAAATACACTACAGAATAACTTTTAACGTTGTATATAAAAACATAGCGGCCCGGCCGGCCGGTACCGCCGCAAACGGTACGCCCCGCAATTTTTAAATCTGTAATATCTTCGAAAATATTCTCTTAAATCATACGGTGTAAAGGGCCATATAGATCTATATTAAATGAACAATGTATGTTATTATACACATAAACCTTCCTCTTGAATCACTCTATCTATTAAAAAAAACCGCATCAAAATCCGTTGCGTAGTTTCAAAGATTTAAGCGTACAAAGGGACATAGGGACATAGGGAAATAGGGACAGAGAATGCGACTTTGTTTTATACTATGTAGTGATACTGTTTAATACAGGCGTAGTGCGGGACGGGGTGAAGGTGATTTTCATGTGATTAAAAATTAAACCTATACTCCGATTTATAGTAGACTTTCACAGTCATGATATCGCTATATGTGTGGGTGAAACCGCAGGACATTGCTAGTTCTCTATAAAGTGGAAAGTTTAGAAAGTATCCAAATATTTATGAAATCCATTTAGGTGGTCTGTAATTTTTATTTTATTAACAAAAATATTATCAAAAAGTGTTTGTTTTTAGGGCTTTGTTACGGTTGGTTTCACAAAGTGTAATAGTTTCATTTTCATTTTTTTATTAATGATTCATCATTTATTCATGTACATAAGAATTAAAATACATTTCTTAGTTTAGTGAAATATTATTTCCTACACTTTCATATGAGTTGTTTATCCATTTCATTCAATGAATGTATATTGAATTCCAGAAAGGGCTGAAGAACGTATTCGACGAGGCAATTCTGGCGGCTCTGGAGCCTCCGGAGCCCGTTAAGAGAAGGAAATGCGTGTTGCTGTAATGTCTCCTGGACTAGCTGGCCTCCGTCGCTCGACCGGCGGACGTGCATTCGTCACTGTAATATTCATCTTATTTTTATAATCCCACGATTAACAAATATTATGCCATAAATGACGCAATGAGTATTACAGTTCTTATTGTTTGGGCCATGCGCTGCACCCTAACGGCCCTCTGAGTTTTCCAATTACCTATATGAGTCAAGTATTGAGACGATTTTATACCATGTCATATTTTGTCATTTATATAAATTAATATTTGATAATGTTAAGTCATTTGTATAAGAACCATTTATATGGGCGGTAACCTGTACTTTTAAGATGGATTGACATTTAACATGTACTAAAATGGATTATTGCTTTTAATATATTATGACGTATAATGATATTTCTTATTTATTTTATGTCAAAGTTATGATATAACGTAATATGTATTGTGTTTGTCTAAGAGAGACTGAGTATGTGAAAGTAGTATGGATTATTATGTTTATTTTCATAAATGATTTGACCGTTTTTGTTTTAACCAGATTTTAATGAATTTAGTTTTTTTTTGTGCCAATGTGATAAATGATCATTTAAACACTGAAAATTATTTAAATTATAATAAGCATTGCACAGTCTCTCTCTAATAATTATAAAAGTTTATTTAATCATTATTTGGCATGTTACGATTATTAAATAATATGCTTATCTTATTAAGAGATTGGAATTTCGATACAATTATCGATAACTTTATAGTTAGTTCGTATAACACTATCACAAGCTAATCACAGTCAGTGTGGGATTCGCTATACAGAGTTTATTATTAGGATGTAATATAAGAAAATGTTCGCATTTTTATCACAATTATACTGCAAATGTTTTGACTGAATTAAATTATTTCATTCCATGTAATGTCTTTGCATTTTGTGCGATACAATAAGGGTTACAAGTGCCTCGATTTTTCATTATGAATTTCAGCTTCAAATATAATATTTGGGTTTAGTTTGTACGCTCGGTATGTAACACTGCCACTCGAACGCTAACGCACAGGTTGTCATACAAACATCACACCACACACTGCCAATATCTCTTCACTACAAGCTCCTACCAATGGGATTATTCATATCAGACCTTTTTTTTTTATAGTGGGGAAATCTTCCAAAGATACCCACGGCCCCCGGGGAAGAAGCCGTGGGTTATGTCGGATTCTTACCGACTAAAACCCCACTGTGTTCCGTCGAGCCGCTTTAATGATGGGGCCGCGGGTATTTGTTAGAATTCTTCCGCGACCATATTATTAATATTCATATCAGACCTGCTATGATTTAGAATATAGCATCTCTAATGTCTCAAGTGAAGGGTGTCGGTAGTTTTTTAAAAATATGCATCCATAAAATAGACACAAATAATATGAAAGTTGCAGTGTCGATACCGTTGTTCATTAAATATTACATTTAAACAAGTTTAACACAACAATGAAGCCATTTGTGTATTCTAATATTCTTGTGCTTCATAGGTTACATTAAAATGAAATAGATCCTTGCACTCGCCATCTTGCGATGGGTAGCCTGTGGCTAAAATAGAATTGACCTAAGTATGTGATGTTACAAAAAATGAATTATTTTCATTATGTATCTGGATAGTATGCGCATTGGCTTGCGCAATATATCCCATACCCTAGTATGACGATATAGAACATTTGTCTTTATATATTATTTGGTTATTTCATAGAATTTGTGTTTAGAAGCCGGAATTTTAATCACAACTTTATCCTTACTCAATGATACCCACCCACAGAATATGAATTAAAAAATATAATATGTCGCTTACTGATCCTGCTGTCGTATTTCTTTTTAACATAGCTATACAAATTTTATATAACGCATCTGTAGAGCAGAAAAAGTAATTTTAATGTATTTAGTCAGGTGATTAATATTAATATGAGCTAAAAGTATTAATTTTTTTCAAATTTGATTTATCTAATTATTATCTGCGAAATTGACATCGTATTATTGTTCAATTATATCTCTATTATTTAATGTATTTTTTTGTGTCAGTAACTAGAAATAGGTGTATATTGTATTAATAAATGTAAGAATTAAACACATGTTTTATTTAATCACCTTTATGAAACATGTTAATACAATATATCCACAGAATCACTTCAGAGAATATTTTTTGTTTGCTTTTTCCGTGGTTTTCGGTTAGTAATCAGTATGTAATATTAAACCCCGATAGAATTTTCTTTAATTTGTAATTTATACAAATTAAATATTATAACGTTGAATAGGTTAAGGTTTCCTAGTTCAGTTACAGATCAGTAAATAGTTACTACGCAAATACAATGCTATGTAGAAGTATGTAGCGATATTATCTCGTTGACTTTTTGTATATCAACGCTTTGAAATAATGCGAACAAAATGTGAGGTATATTTAAAAAGGAAATCTAGTGCATGATGATCAAGTAGAAACTTAGTAGTTAAGGCTAGTTAAGGTACTAGTACTTAGTTTGTTTTTACTGATCACAGAAGTGTAGAAGGGTTTGACGCACTTGGTGCACTTCTCAACTTGTACACCATGCTCAAATGGTGAACTTAGCAACTTGTACACTTCTCAAATGGTACACTTCGCGACTGGTACACGTCTCAAATGGTGCACTTCGCAAATGGTGCACTTTTTAAGATTAGTTGAGATTTGGAAAAATTGTGTAAAAATGAAAGAATTTTTAGTTTTGGATGTTTAATTTTTAACACTAAAAACAAATAACTACTGTTCTGTGGTACTGATGCGTGTGTATGTATGTGAATGACATTTATTTCACTCTATTTACAGACGAACGACAATTTTATGTAGAAACGATTGAGAAACAAGCTAAACATTTTTTTTCTGTGTTCTGCCAGACTGAGAATATTTATCCTGACCGGGTATCTAACTCAAAACCCACGAAAGGTTTTTCAATATTTCAATATAGTAAGGAACACAGGTAAGGGCGTATTCAGAAAGAAAGCTTGAAACTTATAAGCGCTTATCGGCGCATGTCAGCGCTGGTAACCCGCGCAGGAAAATATATGAACATGACAAGCGCCGATAAGCGCTTATAAGTTTCAAGCTTTCTTTCTGAATACGCCCTAAGGAAACATTTTTACGATTTCTGTTTGTGTGTCTGTATCACGTCTGCATGGATGTGAATTTATTTTACAATGTCGAAAGCTGCCAGTTGGCATAGCTAATAGATTTTAATAAATTGATGTTTTTTTGTTATTAAACTGATAGTATTTTGACAACTTTGACGTAATGATTTTTTAGTGCTTTTATTATTAAAAAACCCTTTTATATTTAATTATTAAATCAAACTTTCTTTTCAAATTGTTAAGAAAGCGCTTAAGTCGTGTGGGATGAAAATTTCAAGTTAAAATGGGCGACGGGTTAAAGATAACTAAAGGTGAATTAATTGTCAATTTATCTTACCAGGTTTATTTTTTTATTGATTCTAAAATTGTATTCTACGGGAGTTCCCGTTGATTCTGGTGGACAAATTCTAGAAAATGTAGGTAAATGCAAAATAGAACTTTCCACTAGAGCCAATACGATGTTTACAGATAAGCGTCATAGAAGTTCTAGTAGTATCGCTGGAGGCCCTTTAGATGGGACACGTTCTGAGAGAAAATTGGATTTAAGGGGTGTGTAAATTATACATTTTGTAAAATCAATTCATTAACATAGTCTACTTGATAAGTTGAAAATGGCGTAAACTAGAGATAAGGCTCTTAAAAATACGTGCGATAGCTCATTTGATTCGGAATGACGTCTAGAAAAATGTATCGGAAATGTTTATTAGCACACAAAAAATTGCAAAAGTTATAGGCAAATTAAGTTTCAAAAAAGTAGGTATTTCGTTTATTGTTAATAACTCCGAAATTATTAACATTTCAGAAATTTTGAAAAAAGATTCTTAAAGAGGAGGAAATTTCCAACGAAAATCTCCCGACTCCCGGAATTCTATCTCCATTATTTATAATTTTAATTTAACGCTGAAAATAGCCCTCCGCGCGGCATTTTTAGTTAGCGCGCGCGGCTTCAAAACCGAGCACGTCACACTAATTATTTTTTTTAAGGTATTAAATATTAATTTAAAAATTTAAAAAAATTATGGTGTATTCCGAACACTTCAAAGAATTTGCTCCCGTTGGAAATTTTACTTAAAGTTAATTTTTCAACAAATTAGACAAATGTTAACTAACGAAATTTTTTTGAACTTCCGTCCTTATTGCACATTAAAAAAAATGTTTAAATAATTGTCGGTAAAATTTTTCACTTCGTGGAGACCTTCATATAAATATCCTTAACAAGATCGCGCCATAAAAGTTTAAAAAATGTTAATACTTTGTTTATAATAATTTTTTCAAGTTAACAAAAAACTAGAAATTTCTAGTTTTTTGTTCAAATTACTTAACTTGAAAAAATTATTATAAACAAAGTAATAAAATTTTTTTAAATTTTATGGCGCGATCTTGTTAAAGATATTTATATGAAGGTCTCCACGAAGTGAAAAATTTTACCGACAATTATTTAAACATTTTTTTTAATGTGCAATAAGGACGGAAGTTCAAAAAAATTTCGTTAGTTAACATTTGTCTAATTTGTTGAAAAATTAACTTTAAGTAAAATTTCCAACGGGAGCAAATTCTTTGAAGTGTTCGGAATACACCATAATTTTTTTAAATTTTTAAATTAATATTTAATACCTTAAAAAAAATAATTAGTGTGACGTGCTCGGTTTTGAAGCCGCGCGCGCTAACTAAAAATGCCGCGCGGAGGGCTATTTTCAGCGTTAAATTAAAATTATAAATAATGGAGATAGAATTCCGGGAGTCGGGAGATTTTCGTTGGAAATTTCCTCTTCTTTAAGAATCTTTTTTCAAAATTACTGAAATGTTAATAATTTCGGAGTTATTAACAATAAACGAAATACCTACTTTTTTGAAACTTAATTTGCCTATAACTTTTGCAATTTTTTGTGTGCTAATAAACATTTCCGATACATTTTTCTAGACGTCATTCCGAATCAAATGAGCTATCGCACGTATTTTTAAGAGCCTTATCTCTAGTTTACGCCATTTTCAACTTATCAAGTAGACTAACAACCATCGCCCTGAAATTGACCCTTTTCAATTTATCTTTGAGTAGCAGTAATGTTACGTAGATGTTAGTATCCATAATCCAGTTAATGAGGGACCGTTCCTTTACTTTCTAGTGCTTTTCAGCTCCCACTAGATACTGAATGTTTGAATACTACAAAACGTAAAATTACGATTACGTTTGTATGAATAAATATAATAGCAATTGCTTTAAATAATAGATACGTTTATAGTAATAATTTTTTTACCATTCCATTTAAAGCTACCAGAACTTATTTGGGGCGATAAGAATTAAAAATACTTATTTGATAGAAAATATTTTAATTGTCCACGTCACGTTGAATACACCGCGTTTAAAATCCGTTTAATTTGTGTATATTGTAATTGTTCATAGCATCTATACCTGAAGTCGATGACCAATTCGCTTTAGCGGAAGCGAGATGTGATGAATTGCAGGAAAAAATTGATTTAGTGAAGGGCCTAAAGCGTAGGCGAAAACTTAAAAAACGAAGGTAGTTTTATTTAGGAAAATCCTTTGCTATTTTAATTTAATGTAGTACAAATGGAATACTTGTCCTATCAAAAATATTTCATTATATTTCAGCATGACTCATTTTGCAGAGCAGGCAATGCCTGTCGAAAATATTCCATTTATAAGTGTAAGGACTCAACCTAAAAAGAGTAAGAATCTTGTAAAATTAATAACTTACTAAAATATGTAGCGTGTCCAAATATAGATTAGGTTCCCATTCAAAAGATATTAGTTACCTACTATTTTGTCTATCTCGCGGTTAATGCAATGACATTTTGAAAAGCAATTTATGAGTGTAGTGTTCGAGGTATTTACAGTTCTTAGTATGGCAGGCGACAGAATATTAAATTATTTGTATTTATATCTATTACGATTAGCAATACCTACCTAAAGACAAAGATGCTTGCGTTACAAAATGTAATTTATGTTTGGCACACTACAATCTAAGAAGAAAATAATTTGAAAAATATTCTAGCCTTGATGGTTACAGAGGTGTCACAGCAAGCAGCAAGGTTGAGACGACTAGAGACGCCCGCAAATCCGACCCGGGGCTATTTAGACCCTGCCACGTTAGAACAACACCAAATGGTAGGTCAGGTCCGAGGATACAATCAGATGTTTTGGCAGCCGGTATGTATTAATAAGCGATTTTGTATGTACACATTCCGATTTTAAATAACTTAACCATATGTGCAGAACAAGCAAAGTAATGCTGCTCGGAAATCGCCTAAGCCTCGTGACCGTCGCGGCCATCCAGAAGGAGACGGTAAGAATATTTCTTTAATATCTTAATTCATCATATGAACTCAAAAAAGAAACATAAATGTATTTGTCGAAAATCTTTATTTTAATTGTACATGTCGTAAGTAAGGTGAGAAAAATAAATATTTATTCCCGTCACGAAGAAAAATCGGGATCGCTAGGTACAAATGAGCGAGCCTTGAAGGGGATTATTTAGAGTATAATACCTAATAATAGTTATCTTTATTATAGGTATAAAGATCATTTTAATTTTACTTTTATATTTAAGCTATGTATCGCCTGGATTATTCAACGAACGTAAAAGCAGAGCCTCATGAGGTCGCTTGCGGGGATGACGATGTAGTAGGCGACTATTCGGATGACAATGTTAATAACCAGCAATATAACGATTTTTATCTAGGGTAAATATATTGTAAATTAATTACATTTAATATTTATAAGCGTACTGGTCGTACTCATGAATCAATTCCATGTTAGGTCAGTCACGATGAATAAAAAGCAGCATGATGGAAAATCTCAATCGAAACAAACTGGCAATCGTCGACGTCATGTACCAAAGGAAGCTTCGATCAAGGAAGGTATTTAATTATTTTTTTTATAAAGGAGCAGGTAACTTAGCAGGTTGATCACCTAATGAAGTGATTACCACCGCGTAGGTATGAGCAGTTAGCACTCACAAAGTTACCTTTGTGAGACTGTTACCGGTTGGTCGAAGGTGGATGTAGGCTCTCTTTTTAAAGATATATATATAAGTGATAAAGGTGCGGGAATACAGAAAGGGGTAGAGTGTAGAGTGTAGACTGTTATTTTTTTTTCTTTAGTTACCTACATAGTATACGTCATTTGCTACAACATTCTTGTTTGTTTAAAGCGCATCCACACTGGATGTACGGTGTAATGGATCATTCGCAAGAAGTGAATAGAGCACCCGGATATGGAAAATATAAACAGCAAAATTCAAAAGAAATGCAGAGCACTGGTAACATCCTTCTTTTCAGTACTAGCAACCCTTTCACTTTTTGAAGTGTAACTTCTTTAGGCGCGTTGAGAGTAAAATTTCAAGGTCGCGTCATGGCAATACCGTCACGTAACGGAGTAAGGCGACGATTTTGGTATCTTTGAATCTTGTCAAAGAAGTTTCACTTCTGGCACGTGTGCTCGGTACGAACGCCTTCTTTATTTATGGTTTTATTGAATGTAGGTATTTAATGTGTAATACAGGCACAGGAGTGAATCAATCTGAAGAAAGACCCGTAGTAGAGTTATTTAATAAGAGTCGTAGCAGTCCGTCTGCCGATTCTGGTCAGCGACAAGCGTATCAAAGGATTTCGTCACCTGATGCAAGATCTAAAAAAGGTTTAAATATTAATAACTAGATACAAAGTAAATTGTAGAATATATATAATGGTTAGGGAGCCAGGTGCAAATTTGGTTAACTATTTCCTCTCAAGAGATAATTCGTCAGACGCATGAGAGTATAGTATTATAAAGCCTCGTGAACGTCAGCTGGCGCTCGGTTGGGGGGGTGAGCGGTTGTAGCCTCCCACGCACATAGGAAAAAAAATACATTCATTCATTCATTCCCTCTCAGCTATTAATTTGTCAAATTGTAGCTAACCCAATATCTCAACGAAAAAAAATAGTCAGCTGGTTACAACATGGTGTATTATACGTCAGCTGGTGTCTCGAACATGAAAGTTAAATTTAAAGAAAAATTTATTTTCCGTTATTTCCTCTCAAACAAAAATTTACCTGATGATAGCTTATATGTAACTATGGATAAATATATATGTCAGCTGGCTGTATCTTGGTGGAAAAACCGTCAGCTGATACGGGAGGCTACAACCGCTCTTCCCCCCAACCGAGCTCCAGCTGACGTTCACGAGGCTTCATAATACTATACTTTGATGCCTTTTTCTAATTACCGCTTGAGAGGAACTTGGTCATAAAATCTGCTGCTGGCTCCCGGACCATAAGTGGGAGACTTTATATGGCAGTCATAAGCATGCTTACGACTTTTCGGATCCTCAAAAAATGTTTCACTATGAGATTAGTTAACCATTTAGTATTTAAGTAACTACAATGCTTTAATTTTATGTTTGAGATTTAAATTGTATAGCTTATTCAAATAATATTTTTTATTGTCGTGTCTTAAATAGTAAAATTTTATAAAAACAAATTTATGTTTCGGCGCTAGAGGCGTTTATTTATTTATTATTTATTTATCCTTTATTGCTCTTAGATTTAAACTAAAATATGAACTTAATCTAATTATAAATTAAAACAAATGGCGGTCTTATCGCTAAATAGCGATTTCTTCCAGACAACCAACCAACCAACAGGCGTTGTGTGATGTACATATATAGTTGAGCCATATTTATGCATATTTCAACTAACAAAATTCAAAAATGTTATAATTCAGCTAATTCATCCGAACTAATGCTGTATTTTTCATTAATTCAGTTCGTGATACACAAGCCTATGTTGATGATGGCACAGCTCCACACAGTGACGCTACGGCGACTCCGGTGGAAACTGTGAAAAAGTCAAAGGTTTGTTTATGTAATTCAGGTTTAACCTTTTAACATAGAATACATCATAATGCTATAATGCATGTTGTTAAATGATCTTACCTATGTACCTGCGTACCGTTCACGTCGTGCGTCGTACTCGTTTACGTCGTGGGGCCAAAACTAAGACACTTATAATTTTGTAATAATTATGTGCAACAGTTACCCTATCAACAACAGCATTTGTAGATACTAATATAAGGTTTATGGTGGGTTCCACTTCATCTGAATAAATAAGTGTAAAATGGGCTATCCGAGGAAATTGTAAGCGGGCGGTGAATCCAGTCTCAAGTTTTAATGTTAATTACGTTTAAACGTAAAGTTCACACGAGCCATAGGTATTACAGTATACTTATCATATTCAGGAGCACCGTCATCCACGTCGTGTCAAGTACCGCAGTCGGCATTACGAATTGCCGACCGTGGCATCTCAGATGAAACAGGCGGGCATGCGCTGTTACTATGGCAACGCGAACCGTACGAATATCCCCTTTATAGTGAGCAAGAGCACTGCGCCCTCGCATAATATTGGTGTTAATATCCAGCAGGTAAAAATATTGTCATAATTTTATATGTAAAAAATAAAAATACGCTAATATAATAACGATCCTCCGTCGTTTTTAGATATGTCGGTATTTTTTTCAGGAATCCTTCATGTAAGACTACTGTTGGCAAGCAAATCAAATAATATTGTGCTTTGGTTTCAGGTGTTGAATGGTCTAAAAATACAACAGCCTTTGTCTGGAATTCCTTTAACCATTGCGCATCATATGGGTTAGTAATCATCAATATCAGGTATACATACTTATTATGAATTATTGCAGTTCCAACGAAATTTACGTAATGTCGCCAAAAAAATAAGTCGAATTAAATGATTTCTTGATGAATATTCTGATTATACAGGTTTGGGGCATATACCTACGTATGGGATAAAAAGTGCTACAGTGGTTAGTTCTGTTTATGTTGTTTTGGAATTTGTAATTTTGAACTTTTTTTTTAAATTTTTCTTCCGGAAGATTAAATACTTACTTCAGATTTTTTCAATTAAAAAAAAAACCCAAATAATTTTTTATTTGGGCAGCGAATTAATGGAAATTATTCAATCGTTTGTCCAGACACCGTCTCTAGACAACCGCGAGATCAACGCAATTAGAGTGGGCAGACGTTTGTTGCGTCTACCCTCATACAAGTACATGTCGTACAACCGTCTGCTGAGCATGTACCGCGAGGGAGACGGAATGGTGCCCAAGTTTCTGCGGGCGATCAGCCGGCCGCACTACTTCTACACTTCTATGTATAAGTGAGTTTGACTAGGGGTTTGGGGTAGTAGTGAACCTTCAGTTCGTATATGAATTTGAAAATGTAACTTAACGTCTGGTAATAAAGCTGAATTTACAATTTGGTACCTTGAAAAGTTGCGTGCGATGTTAATGTTCTAGATTTAACAAGTAACAACTAAAAGCTTTCTTTTAAATAAGTACTCTATTTGACATGTTTTAATGGAGCTGCAACATTACGTACCTTTTCACAGAGATACTCTCATAAAATCTAAACTTATTTTTCTATTCTATTTCTATTAACGAAACGTACTACTGCTACAGAAATTTTTACTTCTCCATAAATAAATATTTATACCATAACGTGTTATCAAAAATAAATTTGTCGATCAAGCAGTCTGACAATGAATCGGGACGACTTCGACAACGCGACGTCCAAAGGCCAGGGCGGGTGTCAGGAAGCCAAGCAGAGCCTGGCGGAGTACGCTAGCTTGTATCGCGAGTACGAGCAAGTGGAGAAATGTCTGAACGAGAACTATGACCCGGAACTAGAAAGACGCAAAGAAGACTTGTCGCGGCAATTGGCAGCCCGTGAGGAACACATACGCAAGGTATTGTTATTGGTATTTTACCAATGCTTCAATGAAACGAGCAATGTTTAGGCAACGATCGATTGAAAAACTAGTTTATTTGCAAAATTTTCAATTCCAGTTTAAAATCTTTCATGTTCATGTTAGTTCTGAAACCCTGACTTCTTTAGTTTAATTAGATACCTTTTCCAATATGACCCCAGTTGATTACCTAATTATTTTTAACTAGCTGCGCCGCGCGTTTTCACCCGCGTGGATCCGACCCCGTTGGTCTTAGCGTGATGATATATAGCCTATAGCCTTCCTCGATAAATGGGCTATCTAACACCGAAAGAATTTTTCAAATCGGATCAGTAGTTCCTGAGATTAGCGCGTTCAAACAAAGAAACAAAAAACTCTTCAGCTTTATAATATTAGTATAGATGACATAGGTGATGACGTGCGCATTAAACTAATTTTCGTTTAGTGCATGATTTTGGTCTAAATATTGATTTATGCATGTGCATATCCCTTTCGATAGGTACTTGAGTATTCAATCTAAGCCAATATTTATTATCTATGTTTAATTCATAGGTTGTCCAAGATTTTCGAAACTCAACTGAAGGCGATATGCCGCTAAGAGCATCTGCTTCAAACGCAGAAGACGGTTATCGGCATTCAAGCTACAAACTCAACCAAGACGGATCACACCAATGATACGAGCTTTACTAAAAATTTGATCAAATTATATGTGCCCGTTGAATATTTTTGTCAAGTGTATGAAAATTACATTATTTTACACATGAGGGTTCTTTAAAATTCAGGTTCTAATGACAACAGTTATCAAGCTGGATCTTCTTTCTAAATTAATAATCTATCTCACGGATGCCATAAGTGATAGGTTATGTTCGCGGGTCTTTAATGTTTATCTCTATTGTCTATAACGTAGGGTTCATTTGGAACTCTTTTTTCGGGAATCTTCCCCATAAACAAATATAGATATTATTGGGGAAGAATTGCTGATGCATTTATTCCTTGAATGATTCCAAAATCAGCATAGATTTGATAAAGAAACTGTTCCATTGGTCATCAATAAAACATTTTTCCTGTCGACGCTGTTCCATGCTGTCGAGAAGGTCAGGTTCCAAAACATTCTAATTAGGTTTAGCTTGATAAGGAAACGTAGTCTAGTGTTAGTTCTGGGCTTAATTTCCAGTAGAATTATATTTATTTTGTATATTTTGATATGTACTCAAACAATTTTTAAAATTTTTTGAACAACTCTAATGCATATTTTATATGATCAAAGTTAGAAAGCTTGTAATTGTTGCGGAGATAAATTAGTGATTGTGTTATACTTCAAATATAAACTTGAGGTCAAATCCACGACAATAAAGAATTTTGAATATAATTATTATTTGTTGTTTTATTTAATGACAATACACAATTAAGGATATCTTTAGGGTGGCAATTGATTTGTTATTTGAATCTTATCTTACAGATATATGTAACTTTATGAAGTAGGTATTATTATTTATCTTCTAATATTATTTATAGCAGAATCGTTACAATTATTTTAATATTAAATCGCTTCAAATCAGTTGTCACCTTCACATTTAATTTTAAATTAAGTAGATACAAGAAGATATTAAAAACTATAATTAATTTCAATCTTCATTGTAGTTAATTGTAAAGATTAAGGGCGGGTTTTTTCAGATAATTAAAGTGTGATCGCTTGCCACCTACCTATATCTCAAGATTATGTGCTTGTTAGCTGTTAGGACACCTAGTTAGTGACGCTAGTTATGCTCTGAATTCTGAAACCATCTGTCCTTAATATTACGAGGTTCAATCAATTTGACTGTTTGGTGTGTGGTGACAAATGCTATTTGATACCACTATGTGTTATTGCCACGCCGTTAGTTATCCCGAGAGAGAAATAGATATAATAATATATAATCAAGTTTTAACATTTAATAAACGATAAGTAATCTATCTAGTCTGAGGTTAAACATCAACAATAAGTTTACAGATACGTAGACTAATTACACTATAATTAGTTATACCGTAAATATTGCTTTATAAATACAGAAAGATGTAAGTTCTATACACCAATAATTTATATTATACACAATTAGTATCTAAGGAAGACAAACAAAATCATTACCTACAATTTGATATGATAGGTAGGTATATGAACCAACGACGAAATACTAAACAACTTAGGACCAAGTAAATTATTAACACATGTTGTTTACGTCCAATACATACATTTAAATAGAGCTAAATTTTATAGGATTTTTCTAATTAAATTTATTGATAGTAATAAAAGTAGTTACAAACCGAAATTTTACAAGTTCAACAAATTGATTAACTTTACTTATAATACGTATTTAGGTATAAGGTGTAAGCATGCATATTTTATTAAAATTTATATTATTGCAGATCCTTAAGTACTTAGACAGACAGTAATAAATACATAATATAATATTGTGCTGTTTGTAAATATTTTACCTATCAGTGAGCAAACAAATAACACACTAAGCTGAATGGATTTTATAAATACATTAAGGTATTCTATACTTTTACAGGCATAAAGATATAGTGGAGAGAAACTTAAATATAAACGAGATTCCCGCCGCGTTTGCTGTGTCGTTCTAAGTTATAATCCTATTCGGGACAGTATACTGTTTATAATTTTCGTTTTTCATTTAATTACAAGTATCTATTTGCTGCAAAAAAAATTGAATACATGAAATAAATATACTCTTAAAGAGACTTTGCCAATACACCAAAAAAATTAATATTATCAGCACTCCAAACTGGAATGTCGATTTAGTTGCGCGAGTCAGTGGAGGAAGGCATTTCCCCATCGAGCTTGTGGCGAGCGTGTGCGTAAGCCTCCGTTAGAGCGGGCCAGTTCTCGGGCGGGGCGCCGCCGGCCCAGTCTGACGTGGTCACTTCGGCTGGGCGCTCCAGGCTTTCAGTCTTCGCGCACTCCAGAGATAGCGGCTTTGGAGTCTCGATGCGGGGAACCGAGCTGGGAAATCAAATAATTTTGAATACTTTAAGAATTAACATTTACTTAATGCAATATCATAATGGGACATTTTTGAATTTTACCTTCTAAAATGACATGAAAATTAAAGGAAATCAACAAATTATACCTTACGCGCTCAGGCGACTGCATAGCATCGTTGGTGCTGGATATTTCCAGATCTTCAGAATAATTCAGATGCAATTTGTCGCTCTCACTTCTTTGATCTTTATCTGCGAGTAAACAATAATTTAGTATGCGTATTTTAAAGCAACCCAACCAACAAATCGTTGCTCTATAGAAGGGATAAGAACGTTTCAGAGGTGCTAACTGGTAGTTCTATAAGGGTGATAAGAATGTTGTATAAACCCCAAAGTGGCGCATTTATAAAGCCATTTGATGGTATTGTGTTGTTGTAGCAGCAACTCAGATGCCAATTGAACCTATAGAAGAGTACACTTATAGAATCGCGATGCTGTTATAGAGCGAAGTAGTGATATAAAAGGAACCGCGATGCTGTTACAGCGCGAAGTTGTGTTTTAAGAGTAACCGCAAATCTTTTGTAGCACGAAGTTGCGATGTACGAGCCACTGCGACGCTACAATTATAATACAAAATGGTAAATCGTGTACCAATTGATAATACGAGTAAATGACTATAGGAACCATCATCGTGGTGTCGAGTATTAATTTTTGTTACACTGTTAATTATGTTAGATACATAAACTGACTTGTGAATGAAATTTTACTGATAGATTATATGCATAATTACGCTGTTTTTTTCATGCCCCCCTCGAATTATTGAGTTTTAAGTAATTAAAAAACTAATTTTACACCAAATTGCTGTATAGGATGCCAAATAGCAACTCCGTGGCTATTATACGTCCGCAAACGAACGTAGTTTTGACAACTGTCATGCCATATACTGGATTAAATTAGTAGGGTTCCCTGATGTACATAGAAAACCCATAACATGTTTTATTTTGTATTTTCTAGTGTAAATTCCGATTTTTAGATTCCGATCCCGAAGTGTCAAGCAAAACACTAGTGTCTGAATGGTCTGCTTCTGAATTATCACAAACCACATGATGGCTGTTAACTTGGTTCTGTTCATAGGATGTAACAGATTGTACGGAATCATTGTCCGTATTCGAAGCCTCACCTTGAATTTGTCTGGTGTCAATCGTTACTGAAACTGCGATTTTTTTAAATTCATTCAATCCATGATTATTAAATAGAACCCTTCAATTATTTACGAGACGGTGCTGACAATATGGCAGGTTTTTGTTGTTTTAAAGTGAAAGAAACTCTCTTATAGGCCGTATATCTCTCGTAAGTGTCGCATTTTACTACATTAATACGCCGTTTTTGTTACATAACAGAGTTATTAACTCTTTTATACAGTAAATCAGTCCTATAACTCTGACCACTCAGCTATGAAACCACTGCGTTATAATGGGCAGAAAAACACTAATATAATTCAATTAGGTTACAAAGAAGTGATATAAAACTCGGATATATCACCTAATTGCTCTATTATGGAGTTTCAACAACCATGAAGATTCACAGTGCTATAATAGTAATAAGGAAAACCATTACAACACTAAATTGTCCTATTGTAGATTTTTTTACGCCTCTATAGGCATGGGTCTATAAAGGTTACCCTAGAATCGTTTATTGCACTAATTTGCTGTAAAAAAGAGACCACCAGCGCTGTTATGTGATAATATCGTCCTGTTATTGCTGTACCAAAATCTGGATAAGAGCTGCTCTATAAACGCCGTATAAAATAGTGATATAAACGTTTACATCACCTTGTTATGGGACAAATTTGCTGTGTATGATTATAGAGCAAAATCATCTCATTAAACGCTATTATACAACAAACTTGTCACCGCGACACTGTTATACGTCATTTAAAAAGCTTTTTAGTGATGTAAGTTATCGTTATAGGACATCTTTGCTGGTTGGGAAGGAAGTCTTATCTTCACTTATTTGAAAGAATCTAACTTAATTATCATCTATATCTGCACAGACTGCTTGTACCTTAGGACACACCACGTCAAAAAATCAAATTTATGAATTTTACCATCGATAGTGATAGCCGCATCAGGCCACCCAAGCGAGTCTCCCTCCACATCGACAGGCTCGTCCTCCGCGTCATACGAGCGGTTTTCCCGCGGGCGCTCCTCCCGCCGGTCGTCGTCCAGGTCGTAGCCCAGCATGCTCTCCACTGTGTGGTGGCGCTTGCGTGTTCGTAGCTTCAGGCGGCGTTGCCGGTTCGCTCGGATTCGTTGATACGTCTGTTAAAAGTACCAGTATAAGTACGAGATCCGAAATAAGGCCACCTTCACCCATCTGATAACCAGATTAGACATTATTTTTTATGAAATATAATTCACAAACAAATATGCCTATGATCACTCGCCTGTCAAAAAGTGCTCATGGCAATTTTAGTTATCACAGGCATATTTGATCATGAATTACCTATATTTGATAAAAATACGTCTCATCTTGTTATGTTGTTGGTGAAGGTCGACCCTAATTCGGATCTTAGACTATATACTAAACGGCACTCACACACAACAATTTCAATATATCCTAGGTAACGAAGGTAATACTCACCTCCCAACGGGCGTCTTCATCTTGATGATGCAGGGAGTGGGTAGGTGGCGCGGACACATCCCTTGGCAGGGCTGTCAGACTATACAAATGTTGCAGTTCTTGCAAGAAGTGGGCCTGCGCTACGCCCGGCCCCAAACGTGCACCACAAACTCCACATGCTGATTTTCGCTCACCATCCGCTGTTATACAAAGGTAAGCATAATTTTTTTACCTGTGAATTTGGAAAACAAAATAGCATATATTTTTGGAACTAAGATAAACTTACGTGAAAATAAATCATGGGAATCAGAGCAAGGAGCGGTGACAGTGGGCTCGTCGTCCTTGCAGGGTCGGGGAGAGGCGGATGCGGCTGACCCGGGCGAGCTGGTGTCGTCACGCACCGTGTACGTGTGCCGGTAAAGCGGGGGAGTACTACTGTCGTCTCGAACGCTCTAAATATAAAAGTAATTATATATAAAAAAACGTCGTACATCTTTCAAGCTGAAACTAAAATGTTTATTTATTAAACTGGACCTTTTTTAAAAGCGCTTTGGTGGTTGTTAAAAAACATATTATTGTATTAATACATCTATTAAAATAATAATAGACCGTAGTTATTTAATTAAAACAGTTTTGAACTTTTATATAAACTAATAATCAATTCAAATACCCGGAGAGCTTGTCCAACGCTTTGGCCGAGAGCATATTGTTCGCCAAGGTGCCTCGCAAATGCCTTTCCTGGGTAAAGTGGGTGGAAAGCGCCACCTATCGGCCGAAAGGCTCCACATCCAAAGCTTTGCAGCGCTGGATGCAGAAACTGCGGCGCCATGTGATGCAGAAATCCCTCCATTGTAAGTGGATTCTCTAAAAATTATGTCAAATTAAAAATACCGCTTCAAAGTGCTTAGGTCGCACAGCATTTATCTATGTTATGGAATTACACATATATGTATAAAGAAATTCACACAAAATTTTCAAGTATTGAAGAAGAAACAAGGTGTATGAATTATTTCAGTACCTATAGTATGTTCTAAATATCAGTTTTTGATAAAAATTTGCATACGGAATTTTAATGTTTAATTTTTCTTGCGGTTCATTGGTAATAGCTTCAGCTACGGCTTACTGATAAAGATTCGCGTGCCTCCTACCTACTATCGAATAAATAATACCAAAACGAAACGTAGTGGGAATTAACATTAAAAAAAAATGTAAAGTGTTTATGGTAGAGTCAAGCAATAAATTAAAAAAAAACGATTATATGTCTGTTCTTTTCGCGATTTGCAGTAGTATCTTACTTACTATTGCCAATCCATTCTAACAAATACAGTTCAAATACGACTTATTAATCGAATAGTTAGAAGCGATTAATAAAATTTGCATGAAATTAACGAAATAAAAACGAAACGTGAGGACCGACCGTTGGTACCTACTCAAAAACCGTAGATGCATTTTTTTATTTATTTTACTGATGTCAATTATCAGTCTAAAGTTATCATATTTTTATAAGATATAAAAGGAAGTTGTGTTTAGTTGCTCCACTTATAATTCAAGATCAAAAACGACTTAACGGATTTTAAAGATAATTAATTCATAATTGGTTCGTTGGATTTGTGTCCACTTAAATAACGATAGAACAATAAATAGTCTAACAGGTCGGAGCCAGGGCGAACGGCTAGTATAAAATATTCATTACTGGGTGAATTTGCAAATTACGTTAGTTTTAAAGTTTCTTAAAATAGTTTTTAAGATTACATGACATTCTTGATGATGAGAACTTTAATAAGAAATATACGATACAGTGTAACCCACGATTTTTCCCAGAAGGTGGTCGTTAAGAGCGCTTAAAGAGCAACAAACAAGAAGTCAACGTTATTGCCACTAAAAGAATGAAACTGAACCGGAATAGAGATTGTTTATTTTTTTTAGAAAACAATAATGTTAGTTTCTTAGGTAGGTACCTAAGAAGGTGCTAAGATAGAGACAAAGTATTTATTTTAAAGACTTTCAGTGTACTATCACGTATTTAATTTAGAAATTAAGAATGTAACTACTAAGCTATTGTTGCTCGGCAGCTCTAGTAAATGAAATAAAGCAATTTATTTTGATTTTATATATACAGTGGGAGAGATAATAGAGAGTTAATATCCGGAGAAACTGACTATATATTTATATAACTCCACATTTAGTGTGTTCTTAACCCATATGTGTGCCAATTAAACTAATTCATCAATGATATATACCTACGCAAAGGCGGTTTCGACGAAATACGGTGACGTTGATCAATGTAACCAGCTTGCACGAAGTTTGTCCCTGCAATTAGTCTGGACATTGGTATAATAGTGTCAGTAGCGTTCTGTAATCCATCGGTAAGTAAACAGCCTCCTTTGAGCTTAACGTTTGCTTTGTATAAACAAACACTGTGTGAAGGCGCTTGTGTCCTGCTACATAGATGTAGCACCTGGATCATATCTATGTAATATACACCTGTTAGCTATAATATGTTGCTATATATTCATACCATTAATGAGGCTTCGACTTGTATAAAGAGGTACCTACATGTACCTATATTTGATTCATAAACAAGTAGGTACATAATTATAATTATTAGACACTTATTAGACATAGGCATAATAGATATTTACATTAAAAAATGGACCAACTAAATATCCCGATATTAACGTCTAAAAGACTTGGTATCTTTCTGTCGGTGGATGGCCGTCGGTGTCCGAATATTTTGTCAGCAATTATGACGGAATTATTTTTTAACGAAACTATTGTTAAATTAAAACAAAGTTTTTTCTACTACCTTTGTCGTATGAAACTGTATAATAAAGTTATTATTCAAACGGATAAGTTGACTATTCCATATACTTACATTTTTAGTAGTATTTGACAAACTTTTACAAAAATAAAGTGACCGACCGATACATCCCAATCACATCCGCCTAATAACAAGGTACTTGCAACTATGAACTATTATTTATACGTGAAGGTTCCACAAACACATTTGTATCACAAAGGCATTTAGAATGAGGGCAGCAGTTGGCTTTCATTACGCCCCATTATAACTCCTACCATAGTTACGTACAAAACCAAACAACCGAGAAAAGAATGGCCGAACCAATAAATACGGCTAACGTAAACTTTATGATATGATACATTTGGTGCACTTACGCTTCGTACATTTCCGTTTGTCTATTTTCGAACGTGAATTCTAGTTGTAAACAGTTATTCTAAGTATTGTTTATATTTGACACAATACAAGGAATGGTAATGCTGAAAGGAAGACATTATTCTTGATGAATTATTTTCGAATTAATGATTGAATGAATTGAATTGAATGATGAATCGAATTAACAAAAAAAAAACGTATAACAAAAGCTGTTGGGTACTTAATTGAAGGATTTATAAAAAACATGTTAAATTTTTTCTTTCCAAAAAAATTATATACTTATTCAATACCTATATTAGGTGTATATATTAAAGTTTGATGATATGATTAGATAATTGATAAAAAAAAATATTATTTTCAATGTTGCTGACGCCTGACATTTCTTGATTATTATTTATTTTTCAACTTGAAGTCACGGAAAATAATAATAGTCTGATAAATATTTATAATTTTTCATTACTCTCACAGAAACGGTATTATATTATATGTATATAAATAAATTATTGATTGATGACCTAACTATATAGGTAACCTTAGAAAGTAGGTAATTTATTTTCAAATAAACTAAATAAAATAATAAATAAATAAATAAATATTATAGGACATATTATATTATACCTTTACCTTATTAATACCTTTTTAATCAAATTTGCTTGAGTATTAATGGTCATTGGTCGTAGGTAATACCTACAAAGGAAACTGTGGCTTTTTCCCACATGTTTCCACATTCATAAATTCTTGTGCTCCAGTCAGTGATTACAGAAATGGAGGCCTTTTGATAAATGATATTTATTGTGCCCGTTTAGTTTCCTTGCCATTTCCAGGATTTTGTTTCCTTTATGTACAAATATTTTAACTTAGGAATTACCAGACTCAAAATACCGATTATAAGATTCGCAGTTCAGACATCTGTTTTTGTGCGTGTGTGTGTGTATACACGTGCGTGTTTTCCGCTCAAATATGCACTGAAAATGCCATGGTCTAAGATCCCACCGCAGGATTAGTGCGTTCATTGTTTTTTGAAGAAACCAAAATTTTATGTATATTTATAATTAGGAGTATATATCGATATATGTATATCGACTAGATTTCCAGTCAAAATTTGGCCGTAAGCAAATTATGAACGCAATAATCCTGCGGTGGGATCTCGTACTACCACGGTATCATTCAAAAGGCGAAGAGAATTTTTCCTCAAAAAGATAATTTTTTCCTAAGTATATACAACAGAAAAGTTTTACAAACTCAAGCAATTTCAAATATTAAACAACTGAAACTAAAATATTATAAAATCAATTATTTTTTGCTGCCTTACTAGGTCAACTTTATAAATAACTAGCAAACCGGGCGAACTCCGTTTCGCCACCAGAGACACCTTTTCTTTGCTATTCACGGAGCCCGAGACCTTTCCAACGAATGCAAAACCGTGGAAATCGGTTCGTGCGTCCTGGAGTTATAGCGTCAGGAAGGAAAACCCGACTTATTTTTATATAGTAGAAAGAAGATATAAAAAATTTTCAACCGTTATTCGATTTTAAACAAAAGCTGTGACAAAAGTCAAAATTTTCAACAGAATCATTTTATGGCTTAAGGACAAGTGTGGAAAAAACCGAATGCAATAACACCCCCTTATCCATCGATATTAATAGCGATTAGTAATTTCACATTACGATTGTAACAGGCCAATAAGTGGGCAATAAAAAAGATCGAAAGCGGTTGTAAGAAATACAAGCGGCTGATTTATGCGTGATAGGAATTCGCCCCCTTTTCAATAAGTTTCCTGATAAGAATCATTGCTAGCCGCGTGACGGAGGCCGAGGTATGCAATTAAATCTTTTTTTTTAGACCTTTCCCGCCATATATTTAAACTTTTAACACCGAATTTTAAAGATCTGTTTTATTATTCATCCCGTTATGCTACGCTTGGTTTTGTTTCAATATAAAATTTATTGTATTTTTTTCAAAATGTTTGGCAGATCCAATGATTTTGAAAAAATACAATAAATTTTGAATACAATAAACAGAATGACAAGTGTTTTTTGTAATAATTATCCTATGTTGATCTGTGGACTCGAATTTCGTTTTAGACTTTCAAATTCTATCGGGTGTTTTCCAAACCTGTAACCTTGCCTGTATCTAACGTACTGATGATGCTGATGAATGACACTGTAGAAATTGAATATGAATACATATTACGGTGAATGGATATGTAAGTAATATATTAACATTTAAAACGATTTTTTTTAATAAAGACGATAATTATTTATATGTTCACTTAACTATTTTACATTTATGATTATGTATCTATCTTTAATTGAATTAGGCAGGTAAATTAAAAAATAACAGATTGAAAAAATCATATAAACTTATCGAAATTTTATAATTTTTGAACAGATTGAAAAAAAATCATAAAAGCTTTTATTATAAATACCTAATGCACTTTCAATATATCGTATGAAAATTATTTTAATTTTAAGTTTCATATTTTGAAACTAAACATAAAACTTAAAATTAAAATAATTTTCATACGATATTGATTATTGAAAGTGTAGGTATATATTCCTTCCGAATCAATACAACTCTGAATAATAATTAATAATCAATAATTCTATTAATGTGATATTTTGACCAATGAAAGTTTTTAAACATCGCCCGCAACCATTATAATTAGAAATGAAAATTTTTGTCACCATTTTCTTTTATAAAAATATTTGATTTACGTTGTATTTTATAGGACGAGTTTGAGTAACTTAGAAAGAGAATATGCCACATTTTATATTACACGCTAACACTTAGGTAGGTAATTACTTATATAAACTATTGTTAATTTTACTAAAAACAACTAAACTAGGTAGTTAATGTCTAGTCCTAAAATAATTATTTTTAAGTGAGGATAATTAATAATAATTCAACTTACACAAAATAATTTAAACGTTCGTAAAAATCGTTTTATTGTTCACAGATATGAATTCATTTATATTTTTGAATTCTGCTTCTTATCGTTTGTACCTAGGTATATCTAAAAAATAATGAAACTTATTTATTTCCGGAGCTCTATGATAAAGCAACATTATGACCGAAATAAAAAAACCCGCTAATTAAGGAAAACTGAATTGAATTCGCAATGCAATAATATTTTAGAGGTATTTACCATTTAACTATAATATTAGAAGAGTAACAAGAATTCGAGCCATGATAATCCTGGACTGCCGACGATTCTGCAAATAATTTTTTTTTTCACAATAACTTCACTTTATTTTATTAAATTAAAAACTGATTATCATTTAATCCACAATGATATTGTCTATTTTTGTTCGATATACCTACATACCTAACATTTTCTTACTTCCTAAACTTTTTTTAAATTATATTATTTTAATACTAAGTTAAACGTTAAAATACAAAAAGCATCTCAAAGTAACCAATCGTTAACTTTACAAAAAAATATTATTTAATAGAATAGCTTATCACACACCTATAAAAATAATGTATAGTAAAATATTAAATTTATTTAAAAGTTTGAATGCCTAACCTAACAAAATCTGTTACTATGAAAAAAGCTAATTTAAAAATATTTATCCAACCACACAGACAACAACAAACAAATATCGACGGGAGGAAAAGTTTTCCACTTACCAGACTTCGGTGGCTGATCGGTAAGCGAACGGATACAAGGTCCGGACCGCGACGTCACAGGACCACGACTCGCGACGAACTGACGGCGCGGCGACCGCGGCCGCTGGGCGGGATCACGCCGACACGCCCTCACGCGCCATCGCGGAAAAATTGCACCACATAATAATATATTCCACTTTAAAAAATATCGTACCGATCTCAATGAATAATGGATTCTATATCCTGCAATCGACATTTTTGGACTCGACCATACGTCATCAGATCTAGAATTAAAACTAAGAAAACACCTAAATGTACGTGAATGTTCCTTCGCAGTAGCAATTTAATAGCTTTAAAAGTATTTATAATTTAAACTTTTACCTAAACTGTAAGCATTACTTTTATTAAGCGAAAATTGAAAAGCGTATATAAATTCGTTAAGGGCGGAGCGATCCACCACTCCCAGCTGCAGAAGCTTTACGCTTGAAAAATTGATCCTATGAGGATTAGTGCTTTTTATGTTGCTTATTGGATTTTTTTTTTCACACTCCAACAAAGTATTTTAAATGAAAAATATTCTTCTAGAAGTGTACTACGAATGTGTTTAAATTTTTCTGTTAGATTAATTTATTTAATGGTGATCAAAAACAAGTCAATTAAAATAGACATTTCATAATGAAATTAAAGCTACGTGCTACGAACTTAACATTATAATAAATTTTATGTATTACAGTCTACAATCTACATGCACGTGCTACGTCGTTCGTAGCACTCGTTCAATGACGCTACATTTTTTGACTGAAATATTATAATACTTATTGTCGTAGCTTATTGTAGAATATTGTTTTTTCATTTGTATTTATTAATAAACAATTAGTACCTTTTTTCTGTGTTTTATGTAAACAATATGTTGAGAATGATATAAATTCATTGAAAAAATGCTACGCCGTCGGAACCGTTACGCGGTGTTACCAAATCTTTTTGTATTTTTAAATTCTACGTAATATAGTAAAATTACTTTTTATTACGAAGCTTAATCTATGATCGATTATTGATATACTATCTAATTTCCTAATTTAAACAAAAATATAAAAATCTAATGTTCATAGTTATTTAATATTGTATGATCATTGCATGCCTATAAATCATTATGCATTTGGCATTAAAATTATTTCATTCAACTGAAGTGATAATATATAAATTGTAAAGTATGAAATAACTAGGAATTATATCTATTAACAGCAATAATTTTAAAATATCACATTGCTCTCAACACAAACAATTGCTAAAATGTGAATAGAACATTGATTAACATTATGAGTATCATCACATGATCATCCATTAAACCCGCTAAGTATGAGACCGCCAATAAAAATGAGAAATTATTTTTAATATTACAAGAGCGGGGTCGGAGCCGTGCCCCATGATCCCGGGCAATATTTCGACTAAACTTACCCTTATTACGGCGAATTCCTTACAGGGAAGTCGATTGTAATAAGCCCACTACATTCTTTATGATTTCAGAGGTTTACTTATAATAATTTTAACAAATAAGTTAATAAATATGTCTTTGTTCATTTTGATTGGCTTTTGATAATGTTTTTGGAGTTCATTTTGAAAGAAGGATTTGTATGTGTGATTTGGATTTTTTTAAATAAGAGCAGTTTTTTTTGAATTATTATTCATAGGTACTGTATACCTATATATAAAATTCCACGTGAGTCAATTTATATTTTATACCTTCAGTTGTAATTAAGTGAAGTAAAGTAGAAGTAAACATAAAAAATATAATATCCTTAAATGGGTGTATTTAATATTTCAAACCTAACCAATTACAAAAAGAAGAACTAGTATCTAAATATGTTATTCTATACTCTATACGTTAGACTCGTATAGTATAAATATTGCGTCCAAATAGAATGAGAAAACTGTTCTTACAAATATGTATTGCCTACTTAAATTAGGTACCCAAACAGTAATCAAAGCGTAGTTTATGTTTCAACTTGTATTACGAACATGAACACTAAGTGGTTAATAGTGCCTTATCTAATAAGTAATGTGGCAAATCATCTTAAGTTAATTGTGTTCAAAGGCAAACAGCCACGTTAATCTATAGCTATATGCTTCAACTAACTAATCATCTACGACTATTAGGCGGAATAGACCGATATTAGATTACCGATTTACAATTACAGCCTGCGATCGACCTTTCGTCGATTGTTCTATATAGCTATGTAACCGCAACCGATGCATTGTACCGACATAGTACATGCAGCTACGGAACCCGCAGACCAGATATTGTTTGCTCTGTGTATCTATACCTGAATTACTTTTAACAAGTGGAAAATGGTTATACTGAAACATTCAATGTGTTCCTTTCATCAACTTATCAAAAAGCATCCTGTAATACTGATAGTTGGATTTTAAAAATATATTTATTTTTGGGCTGACATGATTAATACCTATGCCTTAAGGCTTAAAGTGTAGCAAACATCTTAATTTTACATCAAAACTGGTAAGTGGTAACAAACAATTGAATAAATTGAATTGCCTTATCGATGCAGGGAAGTCTTAATCGAATATAGGGTAGGGTATATGAAAACATTGCTCGTTATAAATGAAGCAACTACCTACCTATACCTACCTCGTTACATACTCAATCTTATAGACAATCTCCTTTATATTCCAATAACCTTGAATCTTAGTTAATTGAGAGAGTGTCGTAAGCCGCCGATAATTGGGCTGCCCATTGTTCCGGTGCAAGTGTAAGGCATTCGATGAGACATCAGCGTGGTCTAATTTTGGTACATTTTGGGACATTTTCAGGGGATGATAAAAAGGTACGTCGGTGACAAGCTGCGGTATGCGGTGCGATTATGAAACGCCATTTGTCAAGTTTTTATTGGTCTCCCCAAAGCAAGGCCTATTGTTAAAGACATTCCACGGTAACCCTCGTCTGGGTGACATAAAGTCATAATTTTTATAACTTGTTAACGTTCTGGAAATTGTGTTCTGTAGTAGATTGATCTGTTTAATTAAATTTTGTACAACAGTGAATTATTTTTGTTAGAGATTTATATGTAAACAAGATTGCGATAGACAAATTATTACGCAATTGGTACATAGGTGTACTACCAAAGTCTATTTTATTATTTAGTGTATCTCATCCATAATACTCGGGTACCATCATAAGGAAGGTACCCGGTCCTTTGGAAGGCTTACGTGGGGACACGGATCCAACACGCAGAGGCCCTTTCGAGAACTTTACTGTGTTGTGGGACACCAGCCGCAGCCTGCCCATGACTGCACTATAGAGATACAGTCCTAGGCAGTCCGCGGCCGATGTAGGACTATTTCGAGTAATGGAAAACAAAATAAACTGGGCTATGGAGTGGGATGTTAAATGGGCCGGTATTTGGGAACTATTGGAAACTATGGCACCTGCCTTTCTACTAAAAGAAAGTAAAAATATGTTGGCAGGTGGTGACTCGCCCTCTCACTGTATGGGCCCCCGAAATAAGTCGCTGCAATAGTGCGACAAGGGGGCAACATATTGTGAGCAGCTAAGGGTGGAGAGGCGTCCCTGGACTTTAAACTACGATCACGCGCTCCCTGAGGGTCCAGCATCACGTGCCCACTCGCCACTTACGCTTCGCATCCACCCTTCGAGCTAAAAGCTCTCGCGACTCCACTCTGGCCGGCCGGTTAAGGCAAGCCAGAGGTGGGGGTCCTGTCCTCGTCAGGCTTCACTCCGACCGGCCGGTGAAGGCGAGCCGGAGATGAAGACAGGGGCCTCCCCCGGGAGCACTCGGTTCCCGCGGGGTCGCCACTCCCCGACACCACGCCACAAGGTGTCCTGCGGGTTGACCGATTGCACGGGTGGAATATCTATTGTCAAGTAAACAATAGATATTCCAACAGTGGGCGATGGGGTCGTCACATCCCTACGCCCTTATTATTTATATTATTATCAAGTAAGTACTTATTCACGATTTCACGAAAAACATATTTTAAAGCAGTAATTTGATATTTAATTGGTACATATGAATTCAAAATATTACAAAAGAAAAATATATAAAAATGAAGCATTATTTTTTATATTTGATTCGATTTATATTTGATTTAGAAGGATGTAAGTAGTTACCTCCCTCTCAATTTAAAGAAAGACAAAATTATGGTACTTATTTCTTCCTTAAAATAAAATATACCTACTCAAAAAAATAAAGCAGGGATTATAGCATACTTACGAAACATTATTTAATTGTCGAATATTAAAACCAATATCACTATAAGGGTAGAAGATTTGAGTTCCACCGATGCACCCATATTTCCCGCTTCGCTAGTCAAAGCCTGCGCCATCATAGATCACTTTAATATTCAGCCGGCCCTCTTATAACTAGATTGTTATGCAATTACACCATATCTATCTAATATGTTCACGTAAATGTACATAAAAACGATTATAAGCTTCTACTAATATGTGCAGATATAGGTAATAGGTACCTACCTAGTATGAATGTAGGAGGAAGGTATGAAAATATTTAGATTTTTAAAATTTGGTTCAATATTGTTTATAAGTAGATAATATGATATCATAATAGAGAATTGTTTTATCTAACAAATTTCAATCATTACTAAATTATATTAAAGTGTAAGTACCGTACCTAACTAGAAAAGCTGCAATCCCGCCAATGTCTCTATGGGTCATATTATAAGTATACAAATACATATAATCTTAATCTTAATACTATTATAAAGGCGAAAGTTTGTATGGATGTATGGATGTTTGTTACTCTTTCACGTAAAAACTACTGAACCGATTACAATGAAATTTAGCACACATATAGAGGGTAACTTGGATTAACACATAGGATAGGTTTTATCCCGGAAATCCCACGGGAACAGGAACTATGCGGGTTTTCCTTTGAAAACGCGGGCGAAGCCGCGGGCGGAAATCTAGTAATGTAATACATATATACAAATACTTATTCAATATTTCTTTATTTACTAGCTGTGCCGCGCCGGTTTCATCCGCCGAACCTGCGTGCAAAATAAAGTATTTCCATTGCTAATGTGTTATTCTGATGCATATCCTATAGGTATTCCTGTAAAGTTTCATCCAAATCCGTCCAGTAGAATTTACGTGAAAGAGAAAGACATCCATACTTACAAAACTTTCACATTTATATGATACTAGCGGTCCGCCCCGGCTTCGCCCGTGGTACATATTTCGTAATAAAAAGTAGCCTATGTCCTTTCTCGGGTATCAAAATATCTCCATACCAAATTTCAAGCAAATTGGTTCAGTAGTTTAGGCGTGCTTGAGTAACAGACAGACAGACAGAGTTACTTTCGCATTTATAATATTAGTATGGATTAGCCGGATTAAATATAAACGACCTCCAATCACTCAAGAATAATTGTGTAAAATTAAGTTTCTATTTCGTAAAATATTAAATAATTTTAGAAATTACTTAAACAGTGAGGTACAGAGATACTGCCTACAAAGAAATCCATATTGCATAAGTGAGCTGATACGCCTAGATTACCTACCACCAACATTTGCTTTTATGACAATAATTTGAACTGTTTTTAAAAAAACAATTGAATTGAAAATGGATAGGAGTAGGTATAAATGAAAAAAACATATTATTTTTTTAACATGCACTGTATTTCAAAATAATCATCTTCATTCATCTATTGCAATAATTGATAAAAATCATCATATCATATTTTGTATCCTGTTTTGAAATCATTTTCGGAATGCTTAATTTAAAACAGTAACAAGAACTGTTTTAATTTAATTTATTTTAATTTTATTATATGCACTGTATTTCAAAATAATTGTAATAGTAATAAATGTAATATTATAATACCTATTGTAGGTAATAGTTGACGGAAAATCATCATAGCATACCTATTTTGTAATCATTTTCGGAATAATTTATTTTTCTTAGCAGGTAGGTAACTTATGAATAATAAAAAAAAAGTAACAAGAACTGTTTTGCAAATTCACTAATTACAAATCTTATTTAAATATTTACAACTTGATTGCTTATAACTAACCACTTATACCTAGATAATAACAATAACAAATACATAGTATAATTTCCATACTACCTAAATATACTTTACAATAATATCTTTTATTAATTTTAAATAATCAATAGTGAGGCTGGAATAAATCGACACTGATTCTAAAACCCGGTCCACATTCAAAGCATTTTTCTCAGCTACAGCTACGACGACACCGGCGGATAATCGTGCAGTGCAAATTGCTGAAATTCATGTAAATCGTAAATACACTTAGTATATTATGTTTGTTTGTCTGTGTTTCACGTCGCAACGAAGCGATTTTAAGATATGATTATTTTTCTCAACAAACGTAATTTATTACATAAAATTAAATTATCGTTTACCTAAATGCAAGCAAATGACGATTGAAAAAATGTAACAAATATAACCATGGGGCCCAAGATAACTTTCCGATACCTACGTGAAAGTTAATCGATAAGATTGATTGATTTAAATACCTAATGATTCACATCATCCGTAGGTACAACTCCATTGCGGTTTTATTTAGGTATTTATAAATTACAATACCGCCCGCGGCTTCGCCCGCTTTGTCTAAAACCTAATAAATTAGGACATAGGGAAATAGGGACAGAGAAAGCGACTTTGTTTTATATGTACCTACTATGTAGTGATGATATTTTATTGAAAATTAATCGTCACGTCGACTATCAGATTTTGAGCTTTATTGAAGCTTTATTCAAGTAAAATTTTATACCTACTAGGTAAATAATATTCATACTTGAACGTAACATAGTTGATGTTAATGTCTTTTGTTAATTTCTAGTTCTCTCTTAGGTATTCGCTGTTATCCCTCTCTCCCCTGTTTATATTATGTTTCGTGATAATTAGGTACCTACTCACCAGAGTTCGAGCCAGAGACATTACAAATTTCTTCATTTATTATTGAAGCTCTGTACTCCGCTAAGTCCATCGCATAACTAACTTCCATCAACAATTCTTTCATCGAAGCAGCCATTGCTATTACTAATGCTGTGTCTAAACCGTTCCACAAAGGAAGTCTGAAGTCTGAAATATAAATTACCATTATTTTCTTTCGCCCGTGCCCTCTTTGTTGGACGTAATACAAAATTTCTCATTAAAACATTATTTCGTAAACGAAATTACACAGGCTTATACAGTATACTACAATAATTTGGTTTCCTACTAACGAAAGTTTGAATTTTTTTTAAATTACTTAACACAAACCTAGAAACATTTACTTTTTTATCAGAGAAAATGAATAGGTTCTGAACCTATTAGAAATTACTATCTACTAATTATAGTGTCCACTAATATTTGAATTTAAATATTTAAAAATAAATTTAACATTGTGGTTTAGCATGATAACTGTTATTGTTTTAGTCTATTTCTTAGCACTTTATCTTTACTAGGTACCTATAGAATATACCTACGTAATACAAGCAACAAATATAGTGTCCGACCGAAACTGGTTTCCAGGCCGAAACCGAAACCGAAACCGAATGTTCGGCCGTGGCTTCAGTTTCGGCCGAAACCGAAACCGAAACCGAAACTCAAGTATGAAATTTCTAAAAATACTGAACTTTGGTGCATTTTAACTTTGCATTTTACCTTTTATTTTGCCTTAATTTATTTGAAATGAAAACACAGTATATTAAATTTGTTGTAATCATTTATCTATACTAATATTATAAAGCTGAAGAGTTTGTTTGTTTGTTTGAACGCGCTAATCTCGGGAACTACTGGTCCGATTTGAAAAATTCTTTTGTTGTTAGATAGCTCATTTATCGAGGAAGGCTATAGGCTAAATATCATCACGCTACGAGCAACGGGAGAGGAGCCACGGGGGTGAAACCGCGCGGAGCGGCTAGTTTAATATAAAATAAAAAAATAACATTTTTCAAATATTAATAATAACAATTTTAATTTTTATTATTTTTTCAAATTAAGTTCTCAGTAAAATCAGTCATCTAAATCAAATCAGTAATTGTGACTGTTACTTTAAATATGTACTAAGTTTTGGTATTTTGAGATCTTTCTCTTTATAAAATAGTCTTTAATACTTTGGATTGGTATTTGCACTTAGAAGAATAATCAGTCTCTTTTAGGTACCTCTAATAATTATTAATTACTTTTACACCTAGTTCCAATCTCAACATAGATAATCAAAAATTGTTTCCACCAGCGTGGGTCAACCAACGCTTTGACAGCGTCCGTCAAAGCGTTGCCGAGGAAAACGAAGTTAAGCAAGCGTGAACGTTTACGTGTGTGAACTAAGTTCACTGAACTTGCGAAATAAGTTTCGGTTTCGGCAAAAGTTTCGGCCGATTTTGGCCGAAACTCGGCCGAAACCGAAACCGAAAGTTCGATCGGACACTACAAATAATTATATGATAATAATATAACAACAAAAATGTATTTACTTAAAACTCTCATTATTTCAAACTCGTGCCGGATAATTAATTGCGGGCTTGTGTCGAATTCATTTGCAGCAAGATAGGATATTAGATGGTAAATGTCTAGGCCGCGTGCGTTCCTGCAGATTAATTTCGCAGCGATAAATATCGCGCAGCTCGCGGTTAGTGGGAAATCAATCATAAGCTTCCTTTTGAGTTCGAATTTCACATAAAAGTCTGAAAGAAATGGTTGACTACTAAGTAGTATGAACGCCTCTTTAGTACAAACGCATAAAGGTTAACCAGGATATCATGATGATAAATGAATTTTGAAAAATATTTAAATACATTTCTATTTCTATCCAAAAGTAAAATAATTCAGCAAAAGTTGTTAATGTTATCTCCAGTAACTATTTTAAGTACTTTCCCTTCACTGACTAGAAAATTTCCATCCTGTTTATAAAAATAAGTGTGACTATTAAGAAGGTACGTGTCATTTGTAAATAGGTACCTGAACATTTGCAATACTTCTTTATTTGTTCTGCGTAAAATTGTTCGACAATTCTACAGGCACTGCCTGGAATACTCTCCGGGTCTTGAAATAGTACTTTGGAAATGTCCCATATAAATTTACGGATTTTCGGAGGTAAAAACGTTTTATTCATTTCTGTGGATGTGGACAATGTTAACATAAAACATTATTACATCTTATATATAGTAGGTACATCCTACCCACAAGTGAGCCAATACCTAAGCCTAAGCAATAAGCTATCTTACTTATGGTGTTCTTTAATTTAAATTAAAATTTTCGCAATAGAATTTAAGAGATAGAAACGACATTCGTATTTGCATTATCTACGCACAAAGGATATTTTAACTACGGTATTTGAGATTTTTATACTTCTAGGAACAATTAAAAAATAACTATATAGGTACTTATCCATTATTTGCCTTACACACCTTTTCCTTTTGTCATTTCTTCTTTAATAATTACTTCCCAGTATTTTCCTAATTCGTATTCATAATGTTTACGGAATTGGTGTTGCATGACGTTTTTTTTAATAATTTAATTTGATAAATTATAATATATTCAGTTTTAAAGCAGAACAATAGAAATGTAATAAATTATAATAATAGTTTTGTTGTAAGCTTTTAGGTATATCAAAATAATGCACGTGTATACTATTAGAGACAGACTTTGAGATTGACATTTTTTCAAGAGAAGACATCTCAGTTTAGGCGCCACATTAATAATTTGACGTTTGACAAATTAAGTTTAAAAATCATGTAATTATTTTGTATTCAATAATAATATTATAATTAAATAACATTATAATAAATATTATTTAAAGATAGATAATAATATTAAAAGTAATAATTAAATAACATTATAATAAATATTATTTAAAGATAGATAATAATATTAAATTAAATAATATTATAATAAATTGAGAGAAATGAAAGTGTGTTAGCAAAAATGTTATTTTAAATATAGGTAAGCTTTATTTATAGTCACAATACCTATGTACCTTAGGTTTTTAAAAATAAAGTATAGTATGTATACAGGGTGTAATCGTTAAGTGTGCACAAGCGATTATTCCGTAACTATTACAGATATCAAAAAAACTTTAAACTGATATCGAAATTACTTAGCCTAATGAGTAAAATGGCCATAACAATTTTTTAAAAATAAAACGAGAAATATACAGAAATGTTACATTATACGCTCCCATACATTTTGTATTCATAGCAGATTTTGGAAGTGACGACTTTATTGTGCAATACAATGAGGAGCTCTATTTACAGTTTCTAAATACACTTCCATTCAAATTTGCGAGCAGAAAACTAAAAAAAGAAAGAAAAAGCTAAAGTCTTTCATATTAAATATACATGGGATAGGTCTATCGATATCTCATACTAAATGTATGGGAGGGTTTAAAGTAATTTTTTTAGATATTTATCGTGTTATTTTTTAAAATTTATTACGGCCTTTTTACTCATTAGGTTAAGTACCTACTTTCGATATCAGTTTAAAGTTTTTTGATATCTGTAATAGTTACGGAATAATCGCCTGTGCACACTTAACGATTACACCCTGTATACATACTATACTTTATTTTTAAAAACCTAATGCGAAAAAGCCTTCCATAATAATAAAGAATAAATGAAAAGTTAAAAAGTTTTCCAAATATGTAACTAGTTACGAATGCAAATTTTATAATACAAAATGGAAAACAGAGTCTGGAGACATTCTGACGTACCTAACTACTGATGTAGACTAAAATTTGTATATCTCATTCGGATATCTCACTATAAACTAGATTAGATTAGATATTATGCATTTCAGGAACGTCAGTAGAAATAAAAAGTTGAAAACTATGGGCGTGGCGTCAGAAAGGCGGTGATTTTTCCCTAAGCTCCGCCCAGCGGAAATTTCCCACCCATGCGCCATTTTAATACGATATAAAACATAATATTATATAATATGAAAATTCTGTATTACATTATTTTGATGCCAGTTTCATCAATCGTCTTTTTATAGGTAAGTATGGGACTACTGCAGTATTCTTTTTAGTACCTATAACAATAACTGTTTATCAGCAATGATTAAGTTAGATGAAAATAATTTAAAACAACATGTTGTTTACTTTTTCCAAAATAATTAAAATTAGACATAAGTAAATCTTTAAATTAACCCAGATAAGCTTTCAGTGTAGTGTGCATATATCAATCAGGTTCAAGTAGGTAGATAAGTAGATAGGTATCTATGAATAGTTTAAAAATGCCTTGAAAAATAAATGAATGCAACACCAAGAAATCCAAGATTACTTACTCATATTATTATTTCAAAAAGGTAATTTTATACTGTAATGGTAAGGATTACATTTAGGTACAATCTAGGTAATATATCTAGGTATCTTTTTAAATTCAAAATTAAAATAAAGTTCGGCCTAATAAGTAAAATATTATGGTCTTTATGAATATTCTACACAATATAACCACACACAGGTTACTAGGTAGGTATACCGTATAATAATATGATAACTGAAAACTTTTAACTGCAAAAATGAGTCAAAAACGACGCGACGCCCATAGTAAGAAAGGTTTTTGATTTATTTATTAAACTATTTTCAACATAAAAAGTGATGTATACTTACCTACCAAGTGATGTACCTACACATATATACCAAAAATCACTGAAAAAAAATCTCAAATGCAATTTGGCAACCAAATAAAACGTAAGCAGGCTGTTGTACGTAATATAATATTATGTATAACGATGGACTATGCATAGCCGGCATGCTGGCAGGTAGGTAGGTACTGAGACACGCTCGCTTCGCTTGCTTCGTTCGTGCGGCTGTTCAATGACAACCTAAATAAATTTTACCAATCGCTATAGCTAAAAGCAAATATAAGTCGAAGAGTTCCATACTCAATTCTGTTTATCCGTTTTGTAGCTACGATGACAAAGTCAGACGCATGCTAAACTTATACACCTCTTTTCGTGCAGGGTTCCCCCTTTTATGGTCTCATACTGTCTACAGGTCTACATAGATCTTCTGTGCTATGCAACTGCGTAGATTACAAATAACTTATAAATATTATGTTAATTTACTATTTAAGTATTTAGTTACTACATATTTAATTTTGTAAGTACAATAGAGTAAATTTTATATTTTGGAATGAAGTTGTCCTAATAATTTAAGTCTAGCACAACGTTAGGTACATTAATTTCAGAAAATAAAAATAAGTAGGTAATTTACTATTTATATATGTATTTTTAATTAAAATCAGAACCTAATTTTAAGTGGGTGTAAATTTTAGGTTTTGCCTATAAACCTTTCAGTCTCATAATAAAGGGAAATTATCCAACATTAAAAAATCTAGGTACAGAGTCCGTGAAAACCTACTAGATAACAATTCAATTTTTCTTGCAAAATGCGTTAAAATTATATACCTATTTGTTATGTTAGTTTGGTTGTTGAATTTTCTCTACCTTATCAGCAATAAAAATAAAAAATGAGTAGGTATTATTTGGTTTGAAATTCCAATTACAAACTATGATGAAATTTTTTCCATAATTATGATGATTAGTGCGCCTACATAGGGTTGATACAAATTAGTGTGGACATCCATCACGCAATCGAACGTCGGTTGACGGCTTTGCGGCGAGACAGCTCAATTTCACCGACGGGTGCTACCACTGTATGTGCTCTTCGAAACCTTGTGTTGGATATGAGGATGGGCAACTATTGTAAAAATATATATACCTATGACCTAAAGAATTGCACAACTTTTCTTGCCGTACGAAAGTCAATATAAACAATGATGTTCTTGGTACTAAGTGTGGTCTTACCTTACCTACTACTTGTACCAAGCATGTCAGAAGTTTCTTATTTCTATCTATTACTCAGTACGTAAGCGCACCTACTTGGCTACTTGGTTAATAACAAAAACAAAACACAAAAGCAGGATGTAACATTTGAATCTTCACACAATAATTGTTGGAGAGTAATGTGATCGTATTTCAATCATATTTTTCACCCCAGTCTTGTATTAACGCGTAAGGGATTTTATTGTCAACAACTGATATGTAAATTCCACCCGACGGAGGTTCAGAAAATGTTCATATTTATATTATCGTTGATATTTATATTCTCTGTTGAGGCATAAATATGGTTATATGGAAATGTAAGGATTTTCCTAGCGGTGTATAGTTTGACAAGTTGACAGTTATGGGATCAGACCGAGCCCAGAAAAGTTCGCCCAGTTATAATATAAAAGTAAACACAAAAAAGTACAAAGAAAATCTGCGATTAAAAGAAAATCTGTTTAAACCTACTGCCTAAGTAAAAAAAAACAATGGTTGATTAGGTACATGGGTGTTGAAATTAAATATGAATCATTACCTAAATATATTTTTTCGAAAGACAAGACATAAAGCCGGTACCTACAGTCACAAGCTCTTACTAGGTAAAACATATGTTTTTCTAAGTAGGTAGGTAAGTAAATTCAGCGAATATATATTTTAACAAAAAAAAAAAATCAATATGTAAATATCAATTTTTTTCTTGGGTTCCTAAACGTCATTATACTTATCTAAAAATTTTCACATTACTCAAATAACTATTCATATCAAAAGATTTAATAGCCCAGTAAATGCAATATCCGTGGAAGAATGCAACATGGCGTATGCCCGAATAGTTTTCTTTGTTCAGTGGCGCGTGTAATCGTATGCAAACTCATATCATGAACAACGTACGTTGTCGACATTAAAATACGTTTATGTTTGGAAGCCTCACTCACCCACCCTATTACGGAAAATACATTCACGTTTACTAATCGATTAAAATACCTTTTCCAGTTTCTGTCTATTTACGAAAAATATAAATAGTACCTAAGTAGTCCAATTGTGTATCTATCTACACACGGATCTCGCTAGTCGATATAATAAGAGCCTGTATAAGTATTATACTAGATAGATATAAACAATAGCACTGATACACCTTATGTAGTTATGTAGTTGGTTTGAGATGAAAAATAAAATTATTCATCTCAAACCAAAAATATTAGCCATGAGTATAAGAAGTAATATGGGGCAAAAAAGTAAAAAGTGTTACTATAAATTTAAATCACGGTAAGACATCTAATGTGGTCTCAGGCAATCTGATAAAGCTACGTATCAGCTAGGGCATATGTCAAAACATGGATTTAAATTGATCCTTATAGCGTACACAATAGAACACCGCTGAAAGTGCTACACAAGTACACATGTGAATTGCACATTTATAGGAGGGTGCGAAAACTTGTTGTTATCGTGAAGAGGCCAATTTCGGCAAATGGATACCTCCTAAGTCCTAACTCTCCTATCTCTTTTACGCTGCGTGAATCTCGCGTACTTTTTAAAATAATATCGACAAGCGACGTATCGGGTCTACGGTGAACATGTGAACATCTGACACGCAATTTAGGTAGGATTTGCTTTACTGCCGCGTTTAGTCCTCTTTAGATAGAACAATTTATGGGAAATTTTTATGCATTTTCATAACATAGACCGTACATCTTGATTTAAACGTTTGCTTATTAACTTTTCAAACGAAACAATCTATTGTAAGGTTATATATAAAGCTCGGCATTAATATTTAACTTTAAATGTTACAATCACAATTCACTGCATTAATAAAAATATACATAAAATAATAAATTGACAACAATTTAATTATATTTAAGTTCGTACTTAATTAAAAATCAATTTGATTTAATTTATTATTGAAAATATAAAGCGAAAACAGAGTTCGGCCGTCGAAATTCTAATTTTGTTTACAAAGGTTTATTGAATGTCATGACCGATGGGCGGCGGTTAGTCGTCGGGTGTCGAGAGTGCAGGCTCGCGCCTCACTGGCCGCCCTTTGAGGGCAAACCATGCGAGAAGTCATCCACTTATCGGCATGATCTCACGCCGAAATTTTTCCCGTTTTTCCCCATCTTTTCGCCTCGATGGCCGTACTCTAAATGTAACATAATTGAATCAGCCCATCTAAATCGCTAGATTGTTTCAAATTAATCATGACGTACAAACGTACGTCCATTTAATTCCGTACAAATGTGGCATGCGACGAGTGTTTCGCTTTACTTAATAAAGCAATTAAAAGAGCAAATAGGAACAATATAACTATTAAAATTTTATGTACTGTTTTCCTTATTCATAAAATATTAAATATACCTAGACTTTACTATAGTGATATAGAGTTTATTTAAGATTTTCACCTCTGTAGATGTTGTTATAATAAATACATTAGTGTGTTCTTACAAAAGCATTGAAACTCGTAAAAGGTACTTATAAAATGACATAGCTCCAGATAAAAGACAGAGATAAAAATAAATACACAGCAGACCCGCTATAATTACCTTTACTCAAGTGCCATCAAATAAAAGTACGTACACGGTTTCATCTGGTAAAGGAAAAAGGTTTTGAGGCGCTCGTTTCACGCCAACTGTAATGCAATTTGGAGTGAGAATCAAAGCGATGTTCACTGCACCCTTTGCAATAGAAAGATGTTTAAAGTGAAGCTTTTTTGTGTTATTTTTTAGTTTAAAAAAGAAACGTACCTATCCATTATTAAACTCAGTAATGGATAGTTAGTCTAATATTGTAGTGAATGAAATATATAATTATTCAAATATATATTATATATTATTCTCCATGAAGTATTAATATCGATAAATGTTATCGTCGCATCGATAAATTCCACATCGAGTGCATTTATAATAATTGAAATGAATTATAAACAAATCGTCGTAGCCGCAACTAATTATGTAGTACGTACGTATGGCGTCGGATGCAGTTGCGGTCGAGTAGTGCAGCGGAGAGCTGAGCCCCATTTTGTCGGTGTTTTTGCAATGCTCGAGCCAGAGCGAAACTGTGGACAGCCACTGTACGTCCGCTTCTAAAATCCTAGGGATGTACTCGAATATTTTGAGAATTTACGTTAATGATTACTTTCATAGTTCTATATTTTGATACATAGTTCTTACTGTTTACGGCTATTGACGATTTTTACATAAGGGACTCGTTGTTTTAAAGATCGATAAAGTGCTGTTTATTTATTCATAATATTAATTGTTTTATAATATTATTATATTATGAAAAAATAATATTATAAAAACTAAATGTTAAATATAAAGGGAAAATAGTACAACTACGTAACAATTTCCATTTAATAATATACAATTATGTGTTCCATGACCTTCTAAATTAACTTGACTTGATTTTCGATTTTTACTTTTTAGTACGAATCTTTACTTAATTTTCTATTACTAGACAACTCTACTACATACTTACTCATTTTTTTTATAATAATGATACCTTTCAGCTTATCCTCCTAAGGACCAATGGCCTCATATAAGTACATAAACACTATCACCATTACAACCCAAAGCACCAAAAAGTTTTAACTAAATTACCAACCACCGTCCTCATCCGATGACAAAATCGAAAATTCGAAATATCTTAAAAAATACCGCGCTTTTCTGCCTATGATCACTGTGTAACGCGATTGGCTGAATTGAACTATTAGGTTTGGTAGGTAAATGCGTTATCCAATCACAGAATTTTAAAATACTTTAGTTAAAGTTTTTAAAATGGCTGGTCAACGTAACAGAGGTAAGTTAAATCGTTAATTATCATATTAATCTCTCACTTGATTTTCATTTGGTATTGAAAAATAAATAGTAAAAACAGTACAGGAACGTATTTTAATTAAATTTAACGAAACAATTCATATTGTATTTTTTAAATTCACGGATAATTTTTATGTGATCATGTGAGAACATTGGTCGTTACTTACAACATTATTTTCATTTTTTTTGTACTCAGTTGAAGACATTGGTAGTCAATGACTAATTGGTTAATAATTTATTTTGTTGTTTTACAGTAATTTTGAGTATAATTGTCCTGTTTTATGATTATAATTTATTTAAACTGTCAACAGGAATTACTATTGCAATCAAAATAAACAGTTATCTTCCTTATTTTTTCAGTTATTCGTGACGATAATATCATCGATTTCCTAGCCGACTGACGGAGATTTTATTCCTAGTGATGAAGACTTAGGAGACCCACCATTTGTTTCCAAATCGATTTTTAGTTAGCTCATTGATATTTCAAGTTCCTAATATTGTACTTCCAATGTTTTTATTTCTTTTTTTAACATATGTTCAGATAGTTTAGATATTTTATTACCTAATATGTAGTAAACTTACACATTTAGAATTTAAGAAAAACTGTTTTTAATTCTTTTGTATACTTTTTAGAGGTTATTGTATGATCTCATATGTTATATAACATAAGTAAATAAAAAAATCTACAAGTGAAACCTAATTTTAATAAAAAAATTTTTGGATTCACTTAGGTCTGATGTGATCACATGGGAACAAAATAAATCGAGTTTTTTTTTCAGAAATGTATTCTATAAGCTATATTTTACACAGATAAAAAATCCCACAAGTAAATTTTAACTCTAACAATAAAAAAAAACAAAAAAATACCATTGGGTGGCAGGTCTGTTGTATTTTTATGTACTCAGGTGAGAACAATGAGTGGTAATGCAGAATAGGATTTTTTTAGCTTGGTCCTTAGGAGGTTATGCTGTAATTTCGTAGCTGTTCCACATCTGTAATATGATGCGACCTGATTTGTTCACTTACCTTATACAAGATTAAAATTACAATAATGAAATTAATTTATCGACACAAGTGTCGCTGCATGCCTCGGCCAGTTCACGAGAACGTGTTTTGCGCGGGTGACACGTGACGACGTAATTAGTGCGTGACCGCCGCCCAGCGCCATGTCGACACGTCGCGAGACCTGTTTACAACTCTAGCTTCATAATTTTAGATATTCCCTAGTTTTGCTTTGATATTATACAGATTTTTTTATTTAGTTCTATAATAATACGTCACTACATTTCATAGTACATAATACTACATATACCTAAAAGATCAATAAGCAGCGATCTCCTTTTGCATATCCGTATACAATATATCATATCTATCACATTAAAGAAGTATTTTATAAATACATATACCTACCTTATACCTTGAGGGATAAAAGTATTTTAAATTGAAACACCGTTGTAGCGGTACCGTGAAAGTCTTCGGTTTCGCACAATCAATCCGTGGTAAATTATATAAAAAATACATTTCAAGCTTCAGCTGACTGCTAGATGGTTTCCTTATTAGTTTTCCCGGCGGCGGCCCGAGCTCGCGGGGGACGTGTGAAAAAAATCTTCCCGGGATTAAGAGCCCGTTTATCGAGCTCGGAGGCGGACTTATTGCCGTAATACAATCTCTGTTATGTCGCACAAGGATTATCCGTATCAACGTGTTTTACACGGAAATGTTTTCGTGGATCCCGCGTGTGTACGATAATATGTAGCTTTTATTTTATACAGCGATGTATTAAATTTTATAAAATGTCGTTTATCGCGCTACGAAATTTTGCAGTTTTGTTAAAAAGTTAACTTAATATTTATAAGATACAGGTTGTATTTTAAGTGTGAAAAATGTCTAACCAAAATCCGAGCGCAAATCCTTGCAAATTGAAAACACCATTATCGAGTGTGAGCAATTTGCCTGCAGATGGTGCAGCTACGCGTAGCGCTACGATCCTACGTTACTACGAGTTTAAACTTTAAACTCGCCTACTCTGTAGGTACTAAACTTTTGACATTCTATACTTATCGAATTATACTGATTAAATTATTTTGTTATAATACAATATAAAACTAGTATAATACATATTCTTAATCTTTTGTAATATGAATAAAAGGAGCAATTTGTCGTTCATATTTCTTATACCTAGTCATTATTTTAAAAATTGATATCGTTACTTTTTGAATATATTTCATACAAAAAAAAAAACACTACGTTATTTACAAAATTCAAAATGAATTATTATTATAACTATTAACCAGACAGCAGTGACCGCGATGATAGTTGGGATGCCAGTTTTGGGAATTAATTAAAGATAATTTATTTCATTATCATCCGAGATATATTCTATTCATATTGACACGATTCGTTGTTAAAATAAAAGTGATATCTAACTATAAATATTTGATTCAATTTTAATTATCAATATGAATTCAATTCAAAGACATGATTCAAATAATTTATTTTTTTCTTCTATTCTCGTTCACTTACCTACATCGCGATATTATTTTCAAATTTTCTAAGCTGACGTACTTCTGAAGTCGTTAGGGGCAAATCTCGTAAATAAGTGAGATGTTGACGAGCGGTCCGCCTGGTGAATTGAAAATAGGGCTTCGTGATATCTTATGAGCGGATTTACACTATGTCTAGAGAACGAAATATTAACACAGTGGGAGTATGTATTTGGATGTTAAAAGTATGGTGTAGGTAGTTATAAATAATTATTATAAAATACGGTGAAAATTAATTAAAATAATATATCACTATAAAGCGGACTTACTTTATATTTTATTTACTTTGTACGTGGTTTACTTACATATAACGTATGCGTGGTAAAGAAATAATAACTCAAAGAAATGTAGGTTAGAATTATTTAGCTAAAAAGAGTTTCCTAAGAATATATAAATCGTAACTGGGATAAATAAATATTTATATGTATATCAAAGCACATTAGCGCAATACTGTAATAAATTACGTCGATTAGAAGGCACAAAGTGCGCATCATTCATCGTCCACCACATCGCCCAACTGCCGTCACTCCGTAATTAATTTGTCATAATAGGTTACACGAATTAAAATAATACTAATGCTTTCCACTACTACTTTGGCTCTTTTATGTACCATTATAAGGATGTATTTCTCTAAGATATCTTCAATATATGTATGTATATTGTTTCATTTTTGTATCGTTAGGTACTTCTTCACAGCAGATGATGTCTAATGATGTATCGAAACGTTTGTATATAGTCCTAATTTAAAAATTAGATTTATTTAAAACATGAAAAGAATCCTGGAACTGGTGGAAGTATTTTTTATTGATTGCACTTTATTTTTATATAGGTCAATATATAAAAATAACATTACATTACTATACTACTACAACATGTAGATATCATAGATTCAAATAAAAAATAAAAACATTACATTATAAAGATAAAGAAAGGACAGAAAATTCTAAGTGATACTTTTGATTATAATTATAACCCTCTGTTAATTTAATTTGGTACCATTGTAATTATAGACGAGGCGAAGCAGTGATGACCTCGATTGTGTTTATGATGCTTAGTTAAAATTGCATAACTTATTTTATATTAATGTTACAGTCAAAACTCATTGCTGGTAAAAATCACTTTTTAATGGAAAAATCCTTGGAAAAATCAGTAAAAACGCTTTTGACCGACGTCCATATTGTATAGTCAAAAGTATTGTCAAAAGGTTTTAACCGGAAATGAGTTCTGACTGTAACATGAAAACAAATTATAAATTACGAAATCGGTGGTCCAACCATATTTAAATTTTATGTGGTCTAACTAATATGTATTTATTCTATTTATATAGATTAAATTGGATAACTAAATCTTAATAATCAGCAAATTTCCCAACAAATTTCAACCGATAAATACCTTAGTTGCAGAATAATATAATACTACCTCTTCCCCCAAGCCGCTGAACACGGCTAATATCAGCCTAACATCTGTAAAACGAGCAGATTGACTTAATGGTGTTTGCAAAGTTTCGTGGAGAGAAAATTTTAGTTTGCCGCGAGTCTAATGCCAGTTGCCATGACGCTTCAGTTTGACGCGATTAGTAACAGCTGACTATTGCGAATATGAAATTAATAGATAAAATACCTCAGATAAATACCTACATAGCAAATTCTAATCTTACAGATTTTTGCAAATATGTAACCTACCTACGTAGGTTGTGAAAGTATACGAAATTATGATAGTTACCACAAATTTATATTATTATCATCGTTCATACGTAACTCCAATTTATCAACACTACTGTGACGGCCTTATGACGGCATTTCCGACTAGTGTAATTTTGCGTACTTTCATAACATTAACCGAATTCATTTGGACCAGCTTGTTCACGCATTACGTTAAAATTAATTAGCAGAAGTTATATTCATCGCTCGCTGCGCCACGTGGTACGGCAAAATGCGTGTGCGGCGAGCCTGTGATCGCGGCCGCACCTGTCAGAATATTAGATCGGCGGCATTAATCTGTCGCCGCAGCCGGCCGCCCGCCCCGCTACGCCAGACAAACAATCAAAAAGCCCATTCTGAAGCAAAGTCGCGGTTTACCATCGTTTTCAACTGTGATCTCCGGCCGTAGACTAACATCCGGCATTGAGTTTTCAAGTAGCGTTTGCTTGGATGTTGTTTAACTGAATGGGTTGTTTTCTTGAATACGCAAATATAATGAAAACTTTTATGACGGAATTATATTATATATATTTATGCTTAGATATTTTTATGCTCAAGTAATATTTATGCTTAGGTTATATTTTTATACTTAAGTTGAAATGGTTTGTACGTTGTAAAATCGCAATATTTTATTGCTATTATTATCATCATTTTATGTCGATTTATTTGGGTCCGATTGCCATCGTAAATATACTTCACAACCTGTCCTAAAGCCTTCCGTTATTACCTATCGGAAGCCATATGCGATACAAAGGAAAGAATTTTGCAAACGGCCTTATAAAACGCGTAACGCGCAATATAAGATCTCTTTGTTATTTTGTGGGGTCAGAACTTATTCATCCCGCAAATCCGCTCATGTATGAACCAAATCCCGCTCGGTCACCGCTGATTGCATTGTCATGTCTAGTGGACGATATTTTTATGCAATAATTTGAACCTTCGCACTTACCGAATAAACATTATAATTGAATAACAATATCCGGAGCCGGCGTGACCCACGTCGTATCGGTTTGTAAAACAAGCAAGCCAACGTGATTGGAATGTTTCATATGACCCTTCGAACATATGAGACTAGTATGATGTATGTCTTTTCTTTAACATGAAATGTATTATTAGCCTGTAATGCATTACATTATCTCATATTAATTCTTCGACAGTTGTCTAGGTGTATTTTCCGAAAAGAAGGCGTAGTTTTCTTTTAATAGTATTATGCTGTAGGTACAGTGTACGTCATGTCGATAAGTAAAGCTCGTCACGTCGTATAAAAGTTGTACAATAATGGAACTCCTCTCGTCACGCGCCCCGCGACAGCTGCTACCTGTTATCTATAACAACAATAATATGTGATTATAAGTGTAAAATAGGAATAGAATGTTACGTCTAACTAAGTATTTTAGTACATATATACTTAAAAAAAGCATACCTATTCGAAATCATTATAACTAAAATTTTAGATTTTTATGCAAAACATAAAAGGTGATAGCAACAAAATTAAATAATATGTAGGTATATTGTATCTATACAAAATACAATCATGTAGGCTCCGTTACGCTACAAAGGTGTAAGTGAACGATTACCAAAAGGGAAGCTGAGTTTTAATCCTTGTGGACATGTTAACCCCATTATCAGGCGGATGGCTTAGTGCGTATTAAGCCGTCGACACGGGCTCGATTTATGCCAACCCGCTGTAATTTGCCGATTCCTATCCGATCACTTATTGACCATTGGCCTTTCGACTGGTATTTCTCAAATGATTAACTTTATGCCAGGTTGAAATAGTTTACAAGGAGATAAAACGGCAGGTAATACAGGAAGTACGGGGCTAGTGAAAATCTGCAATAAGTGTACATTATTTATACATTATTTAGTTAGGCTTCGATATTTTTATTTTTTCTTAAGAAAACTATTGTTTACGCGTCTTATCTTTACTTTTCTTAGCGTTAATAATTTTCAAATAGGTATACAAATAATAAATAAAAACTACCCAATCAACAACGAAACTTATTACTTTATAACAATTTGAAAACGTAACAAATGCTACGCTACGCGGGCGGCGGGCGGCGGACGCGTCTGCTACGCGGTATGAACGAGTCGCTACGCTAATCCCTCCATCCGCGAAAGCCGAGCATTTCACGCCTCTTTATTACATTAATTTAAATGTTTGCCCGGCGGATTGCCGCTGATCCTCTCCACAACGCCAAAAACATATCTCGATATTTAGATATAGATACCTACAACTTATATTCATTTCAGAGCTCTTAAACTGTTAATATAGAAAAGACGATGTATTACATTAAACCACTGAATCGGTTTTAGTTATATAGCGATGTGTATCATATGGTGAAATAAATGTTTATAAACGAACAATTTACACCATTCTTATCAAGTTTACACGGCACCTTCGAGACAGGTACCTAAGCGCTATATTAGAGCTGTCGGTGTGAGGTTTCTGAGAGGATTACGTTTGTCAACGCACCTGGATTCGCAACAACAAACGGTCGTAATTAGTCACGTTAAGCCATCGCGATACGAACGAAAATATTTACTAGAGTCACAAGCGTTAAGTTATTGCTCTATAATCCGATAAACAAAGATCGCTCGCTCGAAAATTGTGTTATCGTCGCTGTAAAGCGTTCACAAGTCGCCGCTTTACGAGGGCAGACGTCGGGAACATGCAAACATAAAAATTCTCTATCGGGACTAATAGGAGCGAAACAAATAAAAGGATACGTAAATAGAAGCGTCGGATAAATTCCAGTGGGGCTGGAGTGCGCGTAAATCCGCGCGATTTGTATCTGTGACAGGGGTGTACGGGCCCCACCCCCCACCCTCCTCGACCTCGCTCTAACAATTAATTTGACAGATAATATTTCTACCGCAACTACAATAAGACTTTATTGCATTTTTATGTCCCTATACTTTGAGCTGCGATGATTCTCATTTTTTAACCAAACATTAATTATTAGGGAAACTTACACAGTACACAACTACACACCCTTACAAGCGTGGCAGCTATTGGACATTATATTAGATTGAATAAAACCATACAATTTTTATACCTACGACGACCTAGACGATACACCATCGTATGTTATTTTCTTCTATCGGTCAACGATTTGATACGTAATCAAAATATAAAATAATTACAAATTGTATTTTCTAAATTTTATAAGTTTCGCTTAATAAGTGTTCCCAACAAATGTACCTACCCAGCGAGTAGCGACATACCGCAAGTCACGTCTATGCAAATGATATTTAATCAGAAACGCTTAATAACAACTGTGGCGTTGGTGCTCCTGTAAAGAGGTGCAATTACACCAATCAAATTGAAATTTTGTCGCACTAATTGCGCTCAACATGTTTTATGGCCACGGTCTAATCCGAATGGACTGATATTTGCATGACTGAGGGTGTTCCGTCTTATCCCCTGGTGATTAAAAATGATACTGTAAAAATTAAAAACAGAAATTAGATTTGCTTATTGCTAATAGTAATAGGTATACCTAATTGATATTTAAACATCGGTGTAATCAGCAAAAACTAAAAAAAGCATTTCAATTATTTGGAAGTACTTTATACTTATATTTAAAAAAAAATGATATCACAGAACATACCTAAGCATTAAACCATGTCCGTTTACTTTATAATTGAAAACTAAAGATATCAAAAATACACTCACGATTTCATTTTCCCAATTATATTGATAATTTCCCAGTTTCTATTTAGTTTTTTTCCCCTATATTTAATTGTACAAGTCCGGCAACATGGACATGCAATTCCATAATGCCTTCAAATATTTAACCGTTTAAATTGCTATTCTATTAGCACTATCATTGAACACTTATCCCTTATCGCGCTGGATATGTTAGAGGCAATAATTTACACTGTCATCAGGGAATCACGATGCCGCTGTGTAAATCAGCGTACGTATCAATAGTGCGGTTCGCTAAGCCGCCTCGCCGATCGCACCTGTGACCACCGCCCGCAGCTCCGACCCCGCATGGCCACCCCGCAACCCGTCATTTGAATAGTGAACGTTTGATAATCGATATGTTTTTTTCTAATGTGTGAGGAGTGTAGAATTAGTGTTTCGTTTTGTTGTAATTACCCAAAAGAAGGTAAATTATTTTTATTATTGTTTTATCTATTGCATGGATTTATTTAAACAATTATTAGGAAAGCTTTGCTATAGTTAATTTAAAAAAAATTCGGACCTAAGACTCCCATTATTGCTATTAAAAAAACTTTGATTTTTACGAGTTTTGATACAGAAACGTTTATTTATAAGGCTTTGTAAAAACTATATTTAAAACATGCAGCTTCAAAACAAACAATGCTATATAATGTCTACTTATCTACGGTAAATTCGTTTAGCAGTTTGTTAAAAGAATAATAATTTACAAAAACAAAAGCGGAACCCCTCCAACCGGCGATCGCGGTCGAGACGTGGACGAGCAGTTTAAAGGCAAATAAAAGTCGTATCATCGCGTTTTTCTTAAAGGAGTCTCGTCGCAAACTACGTTAAAATGATTTAGCTCCCCTTAGATAGCGTTACAGGCGGCTCTTATTGAGCTCGCTGGCCCCGGGCCGCCGGCTAATAAACGCTTATCAACGCCCTCATTATCACACCCTTAACATCGCTTTAATGTCTTGCTCTTGAACAAAACATATTTAATCACATTTTTTGCTCCCGAGTCAAAACTTTTTAAATTTCATAAAAGCGTTATACCGGAAAGTGCTGAAATGTAAATTTCAAGGTATGAGTCTGTGGATTAAAACCGTGTTATGAGGAAATTAAATTACAGATTTTTGTTACAAATGGCTTTAGATTGAAAACTTATCTTGAGATTAATTGAAACAGAGACACAATAAATTGATTTCGTTGTTTTTTATTAGTTCAAGGGTTATTGGCATGTAAAGCACTGGAAAAATTATATTTTACAGCTTTTATATCGCATGTATGTATATTATAGTGCAATACTTGAAAGATAAAATTGAAGTAAGTGGTGGATCCCCGCTGGGCCAGAGGAAGCTGCTCCCGGGCAGAACACCCCGTCGGCGACCCCTCCCTGATCTTTTAAGCCTAACTTTACGGCTGCTTCGCGATACTAAATTATAATATAACACGTCGTAAATTTCAGAAACTATCCGATACTGACGTGTGCGATTAAGAATCTTTGCAGTTGGTTTAATAAGGGCAACGCGAAAATTTAATCGACGTCAGAAAAACTTTTTCTAAAACAGTTTAAAGACATTGTTAATTTAACTCATTCTATAGATAATAATAGATATATAGTCACAAAGTCGAACACATCTAAAGCCTTTTCGAGTGCACACTCAAAGTAATCAAGCTGATTCAAGCTAAAAAAAGACCCAGGTGTATTTACGTATTTAGTCTAGGATTTGTCGAGTGTTCTTTTGAGCGTATCTCTCCCCTATGTTTAAACTCAAAATTAAGAGCCAGCAAGCAAACAGTATCATTGCTGTAGGGAAAAAAATAAAAGGGTGTCGGCACCGAAGTATCTACTTGTCGTCTGTAATATTTGAAGCAACGGCGAAAGAACGAAATTGAATATTAAATGAAATAATTTATGCCATATTTATCATTTTGCAAATGAACAGTCTCACCTTAATGAAATCGTTAAAGGTAACTGCTTAATGCTAAAAAATTCTGAATTATATAAAATAATATCTATTCGTTTGCTTTTGATTAGCTATTCTTTTATAGACATTCACTGGCGCGGCGTTGGCTCAATAAGCTATTGTGTTATAATGAGAATATATAAACGTTCAATTTTCACCTAATGATGAAAACTAGAACAGCGGCTACTAAACCCTACAGTAAAATCGAATTACACAGGGTAGTTGACTAAGACAACATGCAGGTGCAACTTGTGTGTGGCGGGTTAAAATGTCCGTAAATCACGGGATCACGCTTGACATGCAATCCCGTCGACGTCACTATCAGCTTTTAAAAACAGATTTGCTCTGGGACATTTTCGTTATCATGGATAACGGACAGGCTATTTTTGATCCTACACATGTATGTATTACATACGTTACATACACAAATAAATTATATATTGAGTATCTTTACGTATGCAGCGCAATACGATGAAAACCGAAACGATTTGATGTGTGCGACCTAATATGGAAGTATTATAAACTTAAATCAGAGGTGGGTATGAACAATAATTGAAGAATAAGAAGAGGCTAGTAAGATATAATGTTAGTTAATTTCTTAGAGCAAGGAACACCCTTGATCCTACGCGACCGTATGCTAAACAATTTACACAGTAAACATTATCATATTTTGGTTTCCCCTATAGTGATACAGGCTTCGTCTTAAAATTCAGACCAAAATCAATCAAAACCCCTGAGCATGCTTATACTAAGACTTATTATTTTTTAAGACTAGCCATAAATTGTGAAACATTATGTTATGCTCTATCACAGAATACATAATAGTAGCTAAACGCGCTCTACTTAACCACAATGATATGATTCGTAGATCTAACGTTTTGTGGCGAAGTCAAAATTTAAACGCAACGAAAAACATTGTGGGCTACTTAGAACAGTGTAAAGTAAAAATAGATTGAAAAATTAAATAAATTAGCGGGCAGGTAAAGGTGCGGGCAGGGAGGGGAGATCTTCGTTAAGGTTTAATTAAATCGTCCTCAGCAGCCTCTCGCGTTTTAATTCCACCGTTATTAACGCTGTTAAAAAGTGAGCGCATCGAATAAAGAATGCTATGGAGTTGCATATGCTACCTACTATTTTTTTTTAATATTCACCAACTATCACTACAATACCCACCGACCACCAACTATCACTACATAGTATAAAAAAAGATCTTAAAAACGACGCAATCGATTTTAATGCGGTTTTTAATAGTGATTAAGGAAAGTTTATGAAATACATAATTGAGCCCATGCAGTGCTGGTCGTGTTGCTATTTAATAATAAAACATTTAATTAGTAATACACTTTTTGTAACAATATAGGTACTGGCTGCTTAGGTACCCCGGCACTAGCACTCCGTCCGCGCAATTGTTTATTTTTTTTAGGTTTTTCAAATATTTAAAAGTTATAGGTAAGATATCTGAACTAAAAATCTATACTTAACTTAAAAATCATCAAAGTCCGCTAAGCCGGTCTGGATTTATAATTGGTGTAACTAACACGACTTTCTTCGTATTTGTATATTGAACACACAAATATTAATATTGACTTGCCTTATTCACAAGCTGTTTTCAATAATCCAACTATCACCCATCTTCTAAATTTTTCTCATACCCATGTCCTTTGTCTGTAATATATTTTTAACACAAAAGCCTCTCCACAAGTCTTGTTTCGTATCGCGGACGAGTGGCCGCGGCTTTTCCGCAGAGAGCTCCAGCGATAAGGCGACACTCCCCCGGCCGCCCGAATCTCACCAACTGTTTGCTATTTAATAATACGCTTAAGTGTTGTTTCTAAAGACATCCCCGGCTAAGTACTAATTTGTCAGATCTTGAAACATTCCGACGAATAAATTAAATGGTGGATAATCAAGCTATTTTTGCGAGGCCAATTTAATCTGCCACACTTATTGACATTTTGATATTTCAATATCTTGAAAGTGATTACAATTTTACAAGAAATGAATTTTACAAGAAATGTTAAAGAACTTACAAGAATAGTTAAGGTCACCTATTAAAAACAGATGAAGTAACAAAAGAAAAGAAGAAGAAAGTGTGCGAATTCCGCTTAGAATAAAATACGCTAAAGCAGCAAGTTGCAACAGCATGCAGCGATTGCTCACTTACCTATAAATTAAAGGCTAGCAATTCATTTCCGTTTCTATTTATTTATTATGGTCTAAGATCCGTATATAAGTCGAAATGCAACGGCGTGATAATAGAATGAGACCAATTTTAAAATAAATTTAGAGCCGATTTTTCAATGCTTGGATTAAACTTATTCGTCGAATACCTAATGTATAAAACTTGCTCGCAGGCTGAACTTTAAAAACGTATTCTATTGCCCGTATTTCACAGTTTACGTGACATTTCAATAATATTATCGTGTAATACTTTATTGGACGGATAAGTTTTATCCAAGCATTGAAAAATCGGCCCTTAGTGTATTAAAAAATGTATTAAAAATGGGTTGACTCGGAAAATCCTGGACAGGATATTTTTTTTATTAATTATTAAAAAATCTTTTATTTTCATTTTTTATTAATTGCAGTTTCGAGATAATAAAACAATTTTGTAATAAAACAGCGCTGACATAATTTTTTTTTTCATCATCCTATCAAGTGAAAGTAACTGGTACCGACATACCTGTTTATACCTGCCAACCTAGCCGTTTGTCCCGGTAAATATTAGAAAACGACTATGCCTGCACATTCTGTAGGTTTCATACTTTAAGTCTATTATAATTTTATTTTTTATTATGTTGATACTGCAATTAATTAAAAAAAAATGTTTTTTTTTTAATTCATTAAAAATGTCCTGTCCAGGAATTTCCCAGTCAACCCATTTTTAATACACTAAATCACTATCACTACATAGTATAAAACAAAGTCGCTTTCCCTGTCCCTATGTCCCTATGTCCCTTTGTACGCTTAAATCTTTGAAACTACGCAACGGATTTTGATGCGGTTTTTTTTAGTAGATAGAGTGATTCAAGAGGAAGGTTTATATGTATAATAACATCCATTAAATAGTGGAGAAGTACTGTTATTTTTGAGGTTTCTAATGTGATGTCGTAAAAAATTACATTTTTTCCGCTTAAATTGCAAACGCAGGCTGAACCCTACGAGTTTTATCAAAATAATGTACTAAGTATTATACACATTGAAAAGGTCTACAGAAAAGTCCGCGATGGTATATGTCTATCTCTTATGGATAACCCACAATAACTTTTTTTTGTCATTTACTTTTTACGACAAATAATGGCTAATTTTCGATGCGATTTTAACCAATACAGCATTAATCCTTAACCAATTAAATACCTTGAATACATTTTTCATTTAATATAGATCTATATGGCCCTTTACATCGTATGATTTAAGTGAATATTTTCGAAGATATTACAGATTTAAAAATTGCGGGACGTAGCGTTTGCAGCGCTACAGGCCGGCCGCCCGGCTATCTATTTTATACCCGTGCGAAGCCGGAGCGGGACGCTACGTTTTTATATATGTACAACGTTCACAGTTTTTCTGTAGTGTATTTAGTATCAGCATTGCACCCGTGCGAAGCCGGGGCGGGTCGCTAGTTTATTATAAAATTGGTCTCATTCTATTATCACGCCGTTGCATTTCGACTTATATTCGGATCTTAGACCATTACAATGGATGCTTGATGATTGGTCGTTGCCGGTGACGCCTGCCTTATAGCCGGGCCTCCACGGTCCCCCGACCTAAAACCTATTGATTTTTAAATACTATAAAGACCTCGTCTACTCGAGATAATGACGAATTAACCCGGAAATTGAGAGTAGCAGAAGAAACGTTAAAAATAATAGAAGGGCATTCAAACGTTTATAAATCAACTTTTTCCGGTGAAAATTGAAAAAACAAACGTCATAACTCCGAAAATACGAAAAATCGCATAACATACATGGGGGTGATTTGTATAGCCCTCTAGGTCTTCTACCTCCTGGCTTCAGTATATCCATACTTCTTGGGACACCCTGTATATCTAGCCCAGTCACATTATTATAAAAAAAGATGAGGATTAAGTAATCCATACTATTATTATAAATGCGAAAGTAACTCTGTCTGTCTGTCTGATACTCAATCACGCCTAAACTACTGAACCAATTTGCATGAAATTTGGTATGGAGATATTTTGATACCCGAGAAAGGACATAGGATAGGTTTTATCCCGGAAATCCTACAGGAACGGGTTTTTCTTTGAAAACGCGGGCGAAGCCGCGGGCGGAAAGCTAGTATTTAATATGCTGAGTTTTTGTTCAAGTTTTCATTTTGGGGTTCAACCGTGGTTCCAACTTCCAACTGCGCGCTCACCGCCCTCTATCGTAAAAACTGATTCAATAATTTGGCGAAATTTTAAACTCCTCAACATTTTCTTAGATCGAGAGAATTCTTCATCATTGGAGTTAATAGAAACATTATATGATTATAATGTTTCTCTATTGTTTTATGATTATAGGTACTTCGCTCCTAGCCGTACTTAACTATCAAAATAAAGGAGGACTTCGTTTTGTAAATAATTGTAATTGACCTTTTTTAGTAGTGATTTCGACTAATTACCAAAGCGGCAAAGTCTAATGCACTCGGCAAAAATTTGATAAAACTAATTGGGCCATAAGTATTATAATATTGTTCATAATATCGAGGTAAAAGTCACTTACCAAGTACTTTTCATAAATTAATACATAGGTATATCATATTATGTCCAATATTTAACCTCCTTCTAATATCTTCCTAGTTCACTTTCAAATTTATTTACTTTCCCATAAATAATAATTATTATTTAATATCCAAAGCAAACGTTAATAGTTTTTATTAAAAAACTTGGTGTGACTCAAAAAGGGCGCGTTACTCGATGACATTTTTTTTTTTTTTCTAATCATCTGACACAAGCTGACATCATATAGAATGAAAGCAAAGGCTCATAGCTAGACAGCCTTGTCTGTTTTTAAAATTAAAAGCACATTAAATAAAACAAATAAATGTTAAGAGAGTAAATTTTTAGTAATAACCACAGTAATAACTAAAAATAAAGTTTTTTATTAAAGATGTTTAATATTGTTTTGTCATTAGCACAGTGTATAGAAATTACATCAAATTATCTGTGCTCACAGTTAGTTCAATATTTAATGAGTAGTCTGTGGCAATACCCAGAATAAGCACAAGTGTCAAATGTCAAAATTGCGTGGTTGCTTTGATCAACTTTGATGACTGATGTAACAGTGCACAGTGAGCATAGCGGTATATTCATGCATGATGCACTTTATTCAAGTAATCGTTCTTATTACGGCGGGACATGCAAACATCTATAATATTAAGTGCAATATAATTACAAAATGTTTCTCAAACGTTGTCAGTGATGTGAATGTTCGTGCAATGGTTTCTTAAAGTTCTCTTTTGAAACACGCAGTTTCTCGGACTTATAATTAACATATATCAACAATGACTGGATCCACTTTACCCGAAAGGGTAGCCCAAATATATTACACCTATGGGCTCTTCTGCTCATCATATCCAATAACAGCGATATCATTGGCGCTTTCTATTGTTTTGTTATGCTGGTAAGTATTCTTGTATTCAATGCAGTGCATTCAGGAGAGGTCATTGCCATTCCTATTCAGTTCCAATAACTTTATTGTCAACATAACAATGAATGTAAGATTGTACGATGAATTGTCTGTAATAGAAAAATGGACTGACATACTATTGGGATTATGGATAGTGGTGTGATTAATTTTAGTAAATAATTCAAGCACTTTGTTGTAGGAAGATAGTCACTTTATTTATCTTCAAAAAGAGTATCGAAGGTATGTCTTAACAGTCTGAAGGATACGAGTGAACTACACACAAAGAGCTATATAACTCAACTGTTTTAGGGTCTATATAACACTCAAAATTATACCTTTATTTATGACCCTCTTCGAGTATTTCTTACCCGTACTTCTAGGAATCTATACAATAAATATTCACAAGGTTTAACATGTGTTACCAAGTGTTGAGTGTATACAGGACTCACAATAGGTTTACCAAATGTGCATGATAAGAAAAAAAGGTCGTTGCAATAAATCACACGTATAGTGTAAGAAACGTAATTGCTTTTTAAGAGAGAAACTTTTGTAAATGAAATCAATATTTCAACACGCCCCCTCAAAAGTTAATCTCTTTTCCAAGTTACAATTTTAATTGCAATTACATATTAATACATATACAATTATATTAATACATCATGATAACCAAAATTCTAAAGTTGAATACAATACTCTTAATACTGATCGACATACCTTCCGCTTACTCTTTGTCTGGGACGGTTGTTACTAACCGTATACATAGTGATCCGACATTTGTCTTCACGATAAGGGAAACCCAGGAAAACCTTATCAGATCATTAAAAATATATAAGTTTACATCAAGATACAACTTATTTACTAATCAATCTTCTGATGCCATTTTCGCTCTTAACTCCAGGAACCTCCCTGGTAGTGGCTTTGTCAGCATGTCTGCAATTTGAACACCTGTTGACATATGTTTAATAATTTTAGTATTATTTCTCATATTGATCCCAAAGGAATTAATATTTGATGTCAATATGTTTGGATCTAATAAGGCTTGTTGGATTGTTAGCTAGTACATCCATTTTACTATTCATATATTAAGATAGGTTCTTTAGTTTTCAGGTTTATACCTGCTGCTAATGTTTTTTTTTTTTCAACCATATTGCATTTAACAGCTTCATACAGAGCCATACATTCAGCTTCTGTAGAAGAACCTGCCTTATTGTACTCCAACATATTGTACATCAATCATACAACTAGAAGAAGTAACCCGTTGTACTTTTCTTTTTAAATACTAACTCGAATCAATTATCTTATCAATTTGTCTAATTAGAATCAAGTATCTTATCAATTTGTTCTTATATGTTTCCTTTACATATTTAATTTTAATCTACTTGTTTTTAAACATTACCGAGTTCTTGTTTATTTTCATTCACATGTCTGCTTATAGTTAAAGTCAGATCATTGTACATGAAATTAAATACATTAGATTTCCAATAAGAATTCGAAATGGAATACCGTCATTCTCATTGGATTCCATTGCCTCAAAATCTAAATTGAATTTTATGTAAGAAGATTTTGATCACCCATTGTACTAAGTTTATTTCATACGGTTTTAATATTTACTTATGTGCTTTGATCTAGTGTTACGACATTATTTTGTCTCGTGATTCTAAAGCTTAATAAGAATTTAACCTCCTTTTAAATCACCCATTTTAAATTAATTCATTAAATTCTGCATCGTTTTTCAACAATAGTCACTCACTATAATCACTAGATCGTCCACATTTAATTCAGTATAAATATTATTAGAGATATCTCATCTATTCAGTATGTACATGAATCGATCCTTAAAATCATTTGTAAAACCTTTTTCTAATAGTCTTTTCAAATATTTCAATCCAACATCTGGCAACTTTTTAAGCAATATGCTACCTAATGCTTTGTTTAATTTACAATCGGGGTTCACAAGTGTTTTCACTTTTCACACCCTCAAGTATTTTAATATACTGTACGATTAACTGACCACTTAAAATGCAGTTTAATCAATCTGGTAAACTAACAAGCCATGCTGCTGTTAAAAGACTTAAGTTCAAAATTGTTGCAACCGATATTTTTACTAATACCTCTAGCAACTAAACGGGCTTTACACTTTTATGGATTTCCGAACTCATCGTACTTTATAATATCCATTTTCATTATATACAATATTTGTACTACTTGGTTTTGATACTAAAGTCCAAGCTTTTTATTTACAAATAAAGAATATAGTTCATCATTAATTGCATTTTTCATTGTTTAGCATCATTCCTATTTTCAATTATCTCATGTGAATTAGGAGTAAATATACAATGTATTATGCGCACAGTAAATAATGAAACGGCTAATAATCATCTTCATTAGATGAAGTTTGGCTTTTAATATCTATCTGATATATCGGTTTCATTGTCAATACTAATTGTCTGTGTCATTAAATTTTAGGCACTGTATTGTTTGTATTTTCAATACTTCGATAGCCTTCTGCCTTATTATTTTATTGATGACTAGCTACTGAGTTTAACGCAAAGTTATTGACTACAGTTTTTCGTCTAGGTACTGAGTTTAACGTATAGCTGCTATTTACTTCCAGTTTTCACCAACTGAGCTTATCACATAGCTATTCATTCAGTTTTCACCAACTGAGCTTATCACATAGCTATTCATTCAGTTTTCACCAACTGAGCTTAACACATAGCTATTCATTTAGTTTTCACTAACTGAGCTTAACACATAGCTATTCATTCAGTTTTCACTAACTGAGCTTAACACATAGCTATTCATTCAGTTTTCACTAACTGAGCTTAACACATAGCTATTCATTCAGTTTTCACCAACTGAGATTAACATAATATAGCTATTCATTCAGTTTCAACCAACTGAGATTAACCCATATAGCTATTTTTAACTGAATATATAAGGTTGTCAACTGAGTTTAACGAATCGTTAGGGACTTCAGTATTTAAACCTGAATCAACCTCGTCTCCCTTTGCCTTTGATTTAAATTTACATCTCTTTCTACCACATATTTATTACTCTCCACTTTATACGCTCTATACCCATTTTACCTTTGATGACTTTTCATCAAATTTGTTTTACTGGTTTCAACATACGGCTGATTCGAAAACCTAAAGGTATTTTAAATATGGAGTTCGTGGCAATGTGAGATGATAACTGATACCTTTATCTACCTTTTTAAGTAGTAAGATAAATTCTCTTTAACATGATCAGTAAATAGGTTTACAATACATCAGATTTATTTCTCATAAAATATGTTACACTCTTATGAGTGAATTCATCATTAAACATTACAAAATAATGTTATTATTATTTATTCATTTCTTTTAATCATGAGAACCATAAACATCTGATTTCAACATTATTTTATTAAATGACATTTACACTTGTTTATTGTTTATACAAGCTTCACACAAACAGGTAATCTACCTTTTCATTTAATGTCATCTATTAGCTACTAGATAATTTAACTTTTTCAAACTTCTAATAGATAATTTAAAATTTATCTTTTCTTATTTGACCTCGTCACTGATGCTAATAGTTTTATTCGGAATTAGAATCTTTATTTTAATAATTAATAAAGTTTAACTTACCGAAAATTCCAGAATAGATATATTGTATTTCGGCTTACCAGTCATTGCCGTCTTACCATTCCACCTCACTGTCAGCTGTCTTACTAACTGCTAAAAGGATATTTCACTTCCTTCATTTGTTAACTGAAAATTTCCTGCCATAAATGCAAAGCTGTCTTCAATCACTGGCTCAGCTTGAATGGTTTGAATTGTCCTTTGTTTTTCTGTACTTGGTTTGGACTTAAAGCGTTTCGAGAAGTTACGACATTCATTTTTATAATGTCCTCTTTTTCCACAATTGTGACACTTAATGTGCCCTTTATAATTTATACCATTTTGTTTCGGCTTGACGATTCCACGACGTATTTTCGATGATTTTCTAAGCTCCTTATTATTTCGTTTTCTTTCATTAGTTTTCTGTTCAACATGTAGAACCATTTTACTTGTGTCAAGACTTTCATTAACAAGTTTAACTTCATGATCTAATAATCTTGTTTTCACGAAACTTAACGTGATGTTGTCTTCTGACAAAGTCTCGATGGCTGTTATAACACCATTGTAAGAAGGTGGTAAAGTAAGCAATAGTTGAGTCACTTTATCAACCTCTGAGATAGTCGCACCGGCTGATGCTAACTCCGATATCAAAGAATCGAACATCATAAAATGTTTACACAAATCTGTGTCTTCTTCCAACTTCAAATTAAATAATTTCTTCCGAGCTCCAATTTGTTTTGCTACACTTTTTCTTTCGAAGATATTGTTTAGTACATCAAAAATTTGTTTTGTCGACGATTCTGGTTTCACGTAACTTAAATACGAATCGGACAAATATTCAATTAACACATTCTTTGCGGTTGACTCCGATTTCTTCCACTTGCTGTCAGGATTCGCTGGTGCTGGTTTATCGATTACATGAATCACTTCAAGTTCATTTAAGAGACTGCGGATTCTGAACTTCCATATATTATAATTTTCACCGTTGAAAGGTTGGATGTTTCTTTTAGATTTTATAGTTTCCATATTGTTTATAAAATCTTTATCTTCACTCTGAATGTTTTACTTACGATACATTCACTAATTTTCAATTGCACTTTGAAATTTTAATTTTCTTCCTCTCAATAAAATTTGTATTTAAATTAATCAACAACGTAGCCTGGGCCCATAACCTATTGGGATTATGGATAGTGGTGTGATTAATTTTAGTAAATAATTCAAGCACTTTGTTGTAGGAAGATAGTCACTTTATTTATCTTCAAAAAGAGTATCGAAGGTATGTCTTAACAGTCTGAAGGATACGAGTGAACTACACACAAAGAGCTATATAACTCAACTGTTTTAGGGTCTATATAACACTCAAAATTATACCTTTATTTATGACCCTCTTCGAGTATTTCTTACCCGTACTTCTAGGAATCTATACAATAAATATTCACAAGGTTTAACATGTGTTACCAAGTGTTGAGTGTATACAGGACTCACAATAGGTTTACCAAATGTGCATGATAAGAAAAAAAAGGTCGTTGCAATAAATCACACGTATAGTGTAAGAAACGTAATTGCTTTTTAAGAGAGAAACTTTTGTAAATGAAATCAATATTTCAACACATACTATAATCGATTTGAATATTGTTACTGTATTATTCTTCTACTTTTCAGCTATCCTCTGCTTAATGTACCTCTACCTGGTAATATACCTACAGTTGTAAATGTGCCTTTTAGTGTAAATGATAAACATTTAGCAAATGTGGAATGTGCGACCAAACCATGTTTACATCCAAGTAAGTTCAAATAAGTTTATTTTCTTATGTATCATTGTTTTTGAACTATATGTAGAGCCATGATATACATTTTCGGCCCTGTACCTGTCAAAAATTATTGTTGTATTATTTTTAAAATCATAATGCAGCAAATTTTGTTTACATAACTAAAGAAAAGTATGAGTTCTGATCAATATTATTAGTTATTTCACATATGTTTATAGTTTTTTTTTAATTCTATAAAATAGTATAATCAAACTAATAATAATACAAGAATGTGTTGCATAGTCTATAAAATCATTTCTTAGTTGTGTTATACGGGCTCCATCTTAAGATGGATTTTATTAATTAATTGAGCAATGCCTTATCTAATTTTGTTTTTTAAAATATTTTTTATCTACTTTATTTTGTTTCAGAAAATTTTGTACATTTAGAATATTTACACAATGAAACTCAAAAACTTCCATATGTATGGGTTAAAGACAAGCCGCTTCTCTATATTCATCAAATTATAATGAGGATAGGTATATTTTTTTAAAATTATACATTCATTTATTTATATTTCTCTTGCTTATCAATCAGTTGCTTATAAATATGTACATGCACATAGAGGTAATAATCATTAGTTTATTTCTATTATTATTTTTAAATATGAACTACTTTGATGAAAATATTTATTTCTGAATAAAAGGAAAATAAATACCATGCAATTTTCAACAGAGACAAAAAAAACGTAGTGCTACTCAGAAAAGATTTAGTTTCTAATATTGAGAGATTTTTAATTCTTCAAATTAATTATTTTGTTTGTAGCTTTGAATTAATTTGTGTATTATAAACTACAAAAAATTTCCTCTTCATAATATTTATATTAAGATAACAATTGGTATAGAAGTAGACAAAAAGTGTGTATTAAATTTAAATTTTAACTTCACTATGTGCTGTACTCAAACAAAAATGTATACAACTCTTTGTTAAGAAGCTATTGCTATGTATAGGTCTATAGGGTCTATAGGATCTATCTTTGAATAGTTATTATATTGTATTTGGCTACTAGGTGTGTCACCATGGAACAATAATCTGAAAATGTGGGATGCGTTTCGTGCTCCCTTACAAGAAGTGTTTCGGTTGCTTGAGGCTGTAAGGAACCATGAAAATCCTGAAACGTAAGTCATTCTAACCTTAAAATGTTGTATTTATGCTACATGTGCGAATTTTTTTTCTAAATATAGTGTAAGAAGGACTTCTATTATAAAATGTATAGAAACAGTGTTAAAATTGTGTTTTGGTCTGTGTGAAATACATATTCGTTAGGTACTTGAATTTCCAATTTTTACAACAAATCCTTAGCTAATTTATTTTCCATTTTCTTCCTGAAACTGAAGCAAATTGCGATTGTTCAAAATTTTTTACTGCTATGCGATGGTGCAATTATTATACTATTTATGTGGATTGAATTGATTAGATATTCTCATATTGTTTTATATGTACCAATACCATGTGTGTAATTTTTCAAAATATATGAGCATCTATTAGACATATTAATTCAATATGTAAAGATTTCTTTGAAACTAATGAATCCAATCAATTGTCTATTGTTTATCTATAAATTACTCTTATCCAAGTCAATAGTAAATAAGACAATTTTACTAAATACATAATTACATAACAAACAATAACAATCACTTAAATCTTAATTCCAAATAAAAATTGATCTAGTATGTAGTTTGAAAAAGTAAAAAATATAGAATTGCTAGTTTAACAATAATTTATTTGCAGAAAGGACACACTTTTGCAGCATTGTTATCAGATAGAGGCAATCAAAAAGTCAAATAGCAAAGCGAGTGTGGACCGAGTGCTTCCGGAATATAGTTGCCTTTTGTTGTCACCGGCGAACTTGTGGCAGCAGAACCTGCAGTCGTTCTCTCTTGATGCAAATATTGTCAATACAGTTCATAATTACCAGGTGAAGTAATACTGTTATGTTTTGAGGTAATATTTTTCTGTAGCTATCTTTGCATGCTAGTGTATATTTAGATGAACTAATGATACAAATATTTGTTTATTATTGGGGTAAATATGTAGAGAATTGCACAAAGAAATCATAAACTAGATGAAAATTCAATACTCCTATAAAATATATTTTTAACGAGCCTTTCTTTTTGTAATTGAATTACGAGAATTAAAATTAAAATTTGCTATTTTTCTATTCAATTTTATGTAGTTTCTTGTATGTAAAAAAAGAAATTCAGTAAAAATAACTTTCTTTACATACACATATACATAATTTACAAGTATAAACTCACAACAGAACGTATTTCATGTATTAAAGTATAACGTATTTTGAAATACCCAAAAATCTCAATTTATATTATTTATCATACAAAAGCCATCTTGAACTGTAGAGTGTAGATAGTAGATACTTCTAAAAATAAAAAGTTTAAATGACCATTTTCCTCTGCTATAGATAATTGTTTCTCTTTATTATTTTCCTCAACATAAGAATGTGTCTCTACTTTCTACTTATTTAAATATTTGTTTTATTGGTGTTGTATTCATTAGATACCTATATGATGCTCTACATGATTTAGGTCATGTCAATGACAGTATAATTATAGTACACAGCACAGGTTATAAGTTCGTTTATTGTCCTTATATGTTAACAATTAACATTCTCGATTTATTTAAAATCCTGTTAAACTGAGACTGCACCTTTTTCAATAAAAATATTAAAAAATTATTACGCAAACATATAATTTAAAAGGTAAAGCAAAAAAAAAATCATTGGACCGATCATCTTTATGTATTAGTGCTATTTTTTTTCCTGTAAATGTATTTCAATGTCAAAACAAATCAATTATAAATTTTGTAAACGCTACTTAGCGTTGATTAAATTTCCATAACAAATTTTATTTATCTTCTGCTACTAAACCTGTTTACGTATCGAAATTATAAGGCGTTTATTTTCAAATAGCTTTATGAGACTTAAGTCATACAAATTGCTTCAAGTGCCTTGATATTGAATCAATTTTACACTCACGTGGTGCATGAAGACGCATTTATAGCAATGTGAAGTGCTGACATAGGATTCATACCCTATAACGTGTGAATTAAAACCCTAGCATGAGCTCTCAAAATTTTCAGTAGCAATCGATTTAATCAATCACCACCCTTAATAAATACCGTCTGTTTTTTTATAGAAAGATTTAGTAAAGTCAGAAATAGTTTCTATAATTTTTTAAATTGTGCTATAAACAATATTTCTAGCCTACATCAAGGAAAAACTGAACCTACTTTTTCTACTAAAAATTAATATTAAATAATGTATATATAATAGCTTGATGGTGCACTCATATTAATTAAGAGTTAATTAGATAAAATTATTCTAGTGCACACATTAATTTATGCTTTAAGAGAATAGAAAAATATGCCGAGTGTTATCAACGTGAATAATTATCCAATACATTAGAGCGCCGAAATAGAAAACCATACAATCTTATCGACTAATTTGTTTAGTCGAGAACATTAGGAGCCAATGTTCACTGTTATCTACTCGCAGATAGATCCACCATCACACCATCCACAAAAATTCATTTTAATACGGAAACTATTTTTCGCCTAAGAAAAAACTCCTTTATATCAAACGATTTTATTGCACGAGGTTGTAGTGCACACCCTTGGTTGCATGCATATAATTGGCAAAAATGATCGGCCATATTCACTTCTGAGAATATCAACCACAAGTGAATAACTAGCAACTAGTATTATTTTCCCAGGTCAATAAAAGATGTGAATTGATATTACATAAAAAAATATCACTATTGTGAAAACCGGGTCTCTAGTTTTTTTTACATTATCCTGATGATTCATTATTCGCTTAAAGATAAGTTGAATTTAATCAAGATAATGGAGATAAAAAAATATTCTCTGTTTATTTCCATTTAATTTGTCGTTATCCCAATAAAGGTTAGCCGAAAATTTGTAACCTAAAATATTTAGTAGATTTTCGTTGTAATTATCGTACCGTTATCATATTTTAGATGTCATTTAAGCATAAATAACTTTGTATTTAATTAATTACACATCGCCGCTTACTTATTTTATTATTATACACGACACGATTAAGCTGATTAGGTTTTTTGTAGATTTTATTTGTGAGTTCTCTCAACATAAGAAGTAAGAACATTCACTTGGATTGGGAAATTTCTATATGAAATTTATTCCTTTAAATTAAACAAAATACATAAAAACGTAAATTTATTTCTCAACAAGTAATGTAGTTAAAGGAATATGAGGTAATCATGTAGGTATCCAAGTCTCATTTTCCGCAAAATGAAATTAATAATCAGGTGTTTTTTTTCTAGACTATTCTAAAAGGCAAGTCTTCTATCTCAGAAATGGCATTCGGTATGCATCTTCGAGATACTGGCATAAAGCGATACCCGCTGAGGGCTCGCCCACGCGTTCTACAATATGCCGTTACAATATTTTATGAAAGTGCAGATCAAAGGTTTGTAGAGTAAAAAGGAATTCCTGAAATACACTATAAAATTGTAATTATTGTGTAACTATAATTGTATTAAGATTTCGGCTCGATTTGCATTCTTCGCTATGATTATTTATAACGAAAACAAATTAAACTTTACCAATATGCTTTACGCTTCAAGACAGGAAACTAACTTCACTTATCAATGCTTTTACATATTTATCAACAAATAATGTGTTCAAAAATCGTTCGATGTCAGTTGAATTATCAGTTATTATTGTATTGTTTATCTGTATTGTTATTATTATTCCAGATTCATTAATACTCTTACGAATAAGTTGAAAGATATGTATCCGTTGTATCAAGAAACACCGTACACACACGCGCAAGAAGCTACACTGATTTATTATCCAGGACAGTTTAACTACCACGAATTAGTCCCGTTACTCATATCACTTGTTGGAATATTTTTGTACGTTTATTTTTCTGTAAGAAAAATCGAATTCATCAAATCAAAATTAGGCTTAGCGGCGTGTTCCGTAGTCACTATTGCGGGCAGTTTATCGATGTCTATGGGAATATGCTTCTATTTCGGATTCTCTCTGAGCCTACAAGGTAAAGAGATTTTCCCCTATCTAGTCATAATCGTTGGCCTCGAGAATATTTTGGTGCTGACAAAAAGTGTGACGTCAACAGACTCAAGATTAGATGTTAAAATTCGTTTAGCTCAAGGTCTCAGCAAGGAGGGATGGTCAATTACAAAAAACTTACTCACAGAAATAACAATTTTAACAGTGAGCTTATTCACGTTCGTGCCTTTCATTCAAGAATTTTCAATTTACATGATCGTCAGTCTCATCTCGGATTATTTAGTGCAAATGATGTTTTTCGCTCCTATACTCGGTATAGACGTCAGTCGAATGGAATATTTGCCCGAGCAGAACAATAAGTTACATTTAAAAGAATATTTTAGTTCGAGCTACGCTTTAAATTGGCGATACAGTAATGGATACGACGATCATAGTTTGTCTCCTCAAAGAATGACAAAGTCGAAGTCGCATCCAAGATTAAATGGTTTGGCGCAAAATAGTCCTACAGATGTTGTTGCGAAAAGGAATTCTAGTCCCGGAACGCCGGACAACCGCGTTCCAAAACGGATTCGTTTAGTCAATATGTGGGCAAGAACGAGATTTTTCCAAAGAGCCTTCATGGTATGGATGCTCGTGTGGATATCAATGATTGTTTACAATTCTGGCATCGTAGAGTACTTCATAACAAATGTTGATAAAGATACATCTACAGAGAGAAACAAAAGCGCCGATAATGTAACACCTAGAACGAATCTGTACATGAACTATAACAATAGTGGTCGGCATCCATTGGTATTCTCGCCTCTGTTGGATGTCGTCGAGGGTGAGAAGAGTGTAGTCGATGAAAATGATACTATATATCTGAAACATTCCTCACATTCCCGACCGTGGTCTAGGTGAGTTTTAAATAATAATAATTTTAATTTAAAGATTAAGCTTAGGTTTTTATTTTTAGAATGTCCGAATCAACACATAGCCATAAATGTGCAAATTACATCAGAACCTGTACTGAAACTGTACTGAATCAACAAGTTAATATAATTTAAGTTCACAAATTTAAATAGTAATACATAATAGACATTGTTGAGCAACTCATATAGTTTTGTCTTAAAATGACCGAGTCTCAAAATAAAAGGCCAGAAAATTTTATATAATTGTATTTATGTTATTTTAATTTTCCTATCCTTCTAGGCTCACTCCCTACCACTGGTCGGCAATACTGTCCCAATATAACGAGACGCTAGCCGGTAAATACGTGGTTGTACTACCACCGCTACTTGTGAGTCACCGGGTGAGCCCAGAAGTGGCAGCGGGTGTGAGACACCCGGACGAACGGGACCCGCCACCGTTACGATGGCAAGCTTTGGCTGCTGCTTTAGACCCTATTGATATATTACCTGGTAAGTGTTTGGGGTATTTTTAATCTTATGCAGATGCTCTTCTCAACGAGACTCGCCGATAAAAACGTAGTAGTTTTACCACCGTTATGCTGCCAAGCGTTGGCTGCTGCTTTAGACCCTATCGATACCCCAGAACACTCACCGGGTAAAATTTACCCGGTGGGTGTTCTGGGGTATATTCTAGCCTAATAGAAGTTGGTCATAATATCTGTTTGTTGTTGGTATGCAGGTGTTGATTAGGAATAAAAATTATCATTTTCAAATTACTCTGTTTGCGAAATCTTATCAAAATTATAGAAAAACAATAAACAAATATTACAAAAATGTAGTTATGTGTATTAGCAGTTATCCATTAAAATTATATCACTTTACAGCAATAATTGAATTAATAATAATTATACGTGCGAACTTTATGTATGATTATAATATTTTCTGTATATAAAAAAAAATAGTTTGGAAAATCCAAAAGTGCACGCCTCATAATTTTTTTTTAATAATTATTTATTAATTATTATTTTTGTTTATTTAATAACAATTAAACCACATCGAATAAGACCCTGAAAAATGAAAGGGTTCTATTCCTGAGCATACTCAAGCGTAAGAGAAAAAAAAAGACTCGATTAGTAAAGTATTTCGGTCGCTATCGTGTTAACAAGAAAATCCTCCGCACATACAGACACACGGACGTCCAAGACAGAACTTTTTTAAACTGTTTTTTAACTAGTTTAAATAACAAAAATGACATCAAAAATATCATGAATGTTAAAAATAGTGTTTTTTCTTAATATGTGTGTGTATGTATTATCTTACAAGTGCAATGTATGATACATAAAGACATTTTAAGTTTGAAAAATCAGATGTTTTGCGCGAAGTCACAGTAGTACCCACCTCAACGCTTCGCTTATGAGGCGTGCAATAGTAATTTATTATTATTCCTCTTAAATATTTCACCCCTAAATTATTAGGATGATTAGGATTTAAATGTCACACAGCCTATATATTCTGAGAGCTTCATGAAACACTATAGTTCTTAGTATTAGATCTATTGCACGATGCTATAATATAAACGCGCTTCTAGACTAGATTTAAAATAAAAGATTTTATTCAATATTGCATTCGTTGTAAGCTGTCGCTCTGGATGCACGCGTGTTTTGCAGGAGCGTTATAGTTAAGATCAAGGAATAGTAATATTTTTTTGGTATGACAATTTGTTATAAATATTTTGTATTTATATATTATTTGGTTAAAAATAATTCCCGTTTAAAAAAAACTATGTTTGTTTAGTGGGTATTTAATTATTTTTAAACAAATTCTCTCTTATTTTTCTGTTTTTTTTTAGAATTTGATTTGATCGAGGGCAAAGGGCAACAACAATGGGGTAAAGGATCCGAGATACCTATCTATCCGACAACACCTATGGAAATTCTATTATTGACGATACTCTGCTCAATTAGTATAGCTGTTATTGCATATATGATGGTTGTACTTTACAGGTAAGTTGTTTTTATATGAGCTACGTTATACAGATGGTATTTAGTGTTACTTTAACTTTCAGTTAATTTTTTATAGTTCCAAATCTATAAATATCCTAAAATGTTGGTTAAATGGTAAATGCAATTGAATTAAATTAGGTATATTACCTTCAAAATAAGTGTTTTTAATTTTTATAGTATGTAAGTACTTAAATATTTACAGTAATATGTGAAAAATAGAATTAATAGAATCACACAATAATAACTGCAACATAGATAACATCGCAGTATGAATAGGAGTTATCAGTGTCCTTGTCTATTTGCATTGAAAAAAAGAAAAATACATAGGTGCTTATAACTAGCTTTATGTTTAGGTGTATCTGCTCCCGACACTACGCAGAATGGCGCGCCTCTTGGAGCGAAGACGACGAATACAGAAAAATAATTGCGAAACAACCTGCAGTACAAGTATTTAATTCTTTATTATTATTCATTTTACCTTCCTTAATTAATTTGTTACAAGATAGTTTCCATTTCTCCTTTAAACACTTCAATTGTTGCGTAAACAGTTTTATTTGCATTCATAGTGTAATTGACATTGAAAAATAATAATAAATATAAGTAATTGTAATTATAATACAATAAGATTTCTAGCTCATTTCCATAATATTATTGTTTATTATTTTGTGTGTAATAATTGTTTTAAATAACGAGTGGAGTAATTCTTTATAAATATAATTACATTATAAGATTTAAAATGTTTACAAAAAAAATAAAAATCTTATAGGTATGTAAAAAATGTTCTCATAAAAATAATTTAGCTTTTTGTTCAATTTGAGACATTTGATTTGTGATTTTTTAAAGTGAAACTTTTATTACATCGTATCAAACTTTTTGGTCTGTGTAGCGCATGTCGCGTGACGGTCGAACCGTACGATAATTATCGTACAAATACGATAATTTTGTGCCTAAGTTTCACTTTTACCGTGGTTTCATAAAACCACACAACATTTTTTTTCTTTTTTTATTTAATTTTCCCGCCTTTTCCAGTTGGTCATGGAAGCGGTGCCCTTAGTAGTAGCGGGTCACAGTCAAGAGGTGGAATGTCTAGTCACAGATGGAGAAAAAATTGTGAGCTCGTGCCTACAGGGCAACATTAAAGTGTGGGACTCGCTCAATGGTGAAATTATAACCAATATTGATCGTAGTGCGTGAGTATTTGTTTTTATATGTGAGTTTTTATATTATTAAATACTTAGAAAATGGTTTTGTATGTGTTTATTACGCGAAAGTAAATGGTGTGAAATTCTGCTTATATTTCTATTGCATATCAATAAGCACTGTAATCTCTTACCAAGTTTATTATAATTAACAATACAAGAAATAAAAAATAAGTAGTTATAATTAATAATTACAATTAAACTTAATATTCCAGTTATATTACATTCGTCATTGAAAATAAGCAATTATATTTATCAGTTGTCTAATTTCCATAGTACATGCATGTTTTAATGTTGATTGGCTCATTTATGATGATTGTATTTTTATCCTTACCAGCTATTTCAAATTAGAAATGGAAATGTACGATAAAGCAAATAACAAGAGGAATGTGGAAAATACTGAATTCCATCCTGTTATACAAGGTAAAGTTAGATTTTGGTTTATCTTATATTATTTTACGTATATTATTGAGTACTTTAAACAGTTATTTATGTATTTTTTTCCTATAATTTCAGAATCACACGACATAGACATTATACAAAGGCCTGAGGTGTGTATTTCTTTATCTCTTTAAATTTAATTATTATTATCAATTTATTTGTTTTAATAACTTATTTTATTTCTTTATAGGTACGATTACGAAGAGGTGTTTTGAATAATCACCTGAGTCGTTTACAATTTCAGTCAAATAAACGAAATCCATCGCTGTGTCTCCCAGTCGCTGAAAATACCAAATATAATTTTGCTAAGACATATAGGTAAGGAATTTCATTATTTCAGTAATATCTTATTGTAAAAAGTACATACTTATCATATAATACTATTCATATTATTACAAAATTGTAGCCTTGCAATGGGGCAATTATTGTTCAATACCCCTTGCTCTTCATCTTTCCTTTAAGTATAATTAATGTAGTATGAATGATAGCTATTTCAAGTGAAGAAATTGTATAATTCAGATTTTTTTATGATATAATAATGTTACACTTAATTTTATTCTGTTCACAGAGATCTGTACTTTTCGGACGAGCACGACATGTACGAGACAAAAGAAAATCTGGACATTAATAAATATAGTGCTAATAGGGAGTTCTGTGGTAATAACATTAAAGACAAAGTGATCGACGAAAGTACTTATGTGAATAGTGATAAAGTGTTAAAAAATACGCATGAGTTAAGGAAAAGTGATAGTGAAGATGCTGTGACCAATTTGAATTGGAGGTCGAAACCTATGAAGGAGTCGCCGGTGTGGTGTATGGACTATTGCAATGATCTTATCATATTGGGCTGTGCGGATGGAAGGTTGGAGTTTTGGGATGCGACGTCTGGTAAATTAAAGGTAATTGATATATTGTTTACTAGATTTTACTAGTTTTCCGCCCGCGGCTTCGCCCGCGCAGTCAAAGAATATCCCGCATAGTTCCGGGATAAGAAGTAGCCTATGTCCTTTCTCGGGTATCAAAATATCTCCATTCCAAATTTCATGAAAATTGGTTCAGTAGTTTAGGCGTGATTGAGTAACAGACAGACAGACAGAGTTACTTTCTTCGCATTTATAATATCAGTATGGATGTGAAATATAATAGATATTTGAAACGTAAATACCTTTCAACAAATGGTATACACTTCAATTTTCTGTTGGTTTGTCGACCCTTATCTGCTCATCTTATGATGTATTAATATGCAGATTTGTTATATTTTAAACAATAAAAAATATCTAGAGAGCGGTGAATGTGCAATGGATGTGTGTTGTGTTGTCACACGACACTGTATTGGAATATATACACCTTGATATTATGCGGGGAGATATTTCTTATTAATAAATAGATACAATTTGTCGCAGTGCGTATCGTGGTATATGGAGAAGCGTCCCAGTGGAACGGGGGTCACTCACGTAAAAATAATGGATGGTCACGTGACTATTACGTGGTCACTATTTTAATACGTTACGTGATCACTATTTTAATACGTATCATTCCTCTATAGAGGAGGGGGGGACCTAAAACACAATAAAACACTTCTTACGTATAGAAATATGTGACCCCATATCGGAGGGGGGAGCTTAAACATCCATAAATACACTACTTATAGCTTTTGTATTTCACAGTGTGAGTGTGTTTACACATTTCCATGGTGGTGTATTGAGAAACATCCCAGCGGGGGTGACTCACGTCAAAGTGTTGGGTGGGGGGCGACGGATATGCCTCGCTGTATATTAATATGTATCATCCCTCTGTAGGGAGACCTGAAAGACAATTAGACAGACACTTTACGTAGAGTAGTAGTAATATGTGACCCGAAACAGTTGAGGGGAGCTTAAACCCCAAAATAAATAAATAAATAAATAAACAAAATACACCTAAAGACTTTGTTTTCCACAGTGTGTATTTTGGTGCATGGAGAAGCGTCCCAGTGGCACGGGGGTGACTCATGTCAAAGTGTTGGGCGGTGGGCGACGGATATGCGTCGCCTTATTGACTGGTCATGTGACGCTCTTCAGGTTGGATGCGTACAATGCGACGTCTGGCGCGCACGTCGATTGGCGGTTTAGTACTGCGCATCGGAGGAGTGAGTTATGATTAATTTGTATTTTAGTTTTTTTTTATATTGATATAAAAACTTATAAAAAAAAAGACGGGTGGAATTCCGGTAGTGCCGGCAGAAGTGAAATCTTGATTATTAACGTTGAGCATGTTTGATATTTTAAAATGGTATCCGTCTTACGCTTTTTCGATCAGGTCACGTGTCCTGACGCGAGTTTAAGATTTTATACCCATTACAGAAAAAGTGCTCAACGCCGCTAAAGAAGTTTTCACTTCAAAAATTTGAAAGCTTTTACGATGCTGTCAGGTTTTTCTAGGTTTTGGTTTAATGTAGTAATGATGTTTTGATGACAAATTTTGAATTACTTTTAATTTATCGTTTAGTTTGAACTTTGCTGGCGATACTCTATAAAAATTGATAAAAGTTACGTTTATTTCGCCCAAATATTAACGAAATTTTTTTTATGTGTAGATAATTTTAATAACTTTATTACAGCACACAAGAGGACGGGGTCAGCGGATTCATTAAAATATGGGATGGAAGATCAAATGGCGCGGGGCAGGATGAGCTTTTCGTATGAAGCAGAAAATAGTGACGGTGAAGGTTAGTAATAATTAATAATAAGGGCGTAGGGATGTGACGACCCCATCGCCCACGGTTGGAATATCTATTGTCTACGTGACAATAGATATTCCACCCGTGCAATCAGTCAACCCGCAGGACACCTTGTGGCGGGGTGTCGGGGAGTAGCGACCCCGCGGGAACCGAGTGCTCCCGGGGGAGGCCCCTGTCTTCATCTCCGGCTCGCCTTCACCGGCCGGTCGGAGTGAAGCCTGACGAGGACAGGACCCCCACCTCTGGCTTGCCTTAACCGGCCGGCCAGAGTGGAGTCGCGAGAGCTTTTAGCTCGAAGGGTGGATGCGAAGCGTAAGTGGCGAGTGGGCACGTGATGCTGGACCCTCAGGGAGCGCGTGATCGTAGTTTAAAGTCCAGGGACGCCTCTCCACCCTTAGCTGCTCACAATATGTTGCCCCCTTGTCGCACTATTGCAGCGACTTATTTCGGGGGCCCATACAGTGAGAGGGCGAGTCACCACCTGCCAACAATTTTTTGCTATATCTTAGTAGAAAGGCAGGTGCCATAGTCTTCCATAGTCCTTAATTCCGGTCCATTAACATCCCATTCCATAGCCCAGTTTATTTTATTCCCTTATCTTGCAATAGTCCTACATCGGCCGCGGACTGCCTAGGGCTGTATCTCTATAGTGCAGTCATGGGCAGGCTGCGGCTGGTGTCCCACAACACATTAAAATTCTCGAAAGGGCCTCTGCGTGTTGGATCCGTGTCCCCACGTAAGCCTTCCAAAGATCCGGGTACCGTCCTTCTGGTGGTACCCGAGTATTATGGAACAGAGAAACATAATAATAATAATAATAACCCCCCCAGGGGACCACCTTGTCGTGGTGGGGGGGCTTACAGGAAGGCTTGTCCCTGGATATAATCTGACCAAGAACATCATGGTTATAACCCCAATGCAAAGAAGCATAGTATGGTGAAACGATACAGCTACACAACATCCCAGCTTTTACCCTTCCTAAACCAACGGTCCCAAAACAACATTATACAAACAAAAACATTTTCTGAATATTTATAAAAATGATGAATACAAGAAGTTCTAAAAAATGGCCCCAAGTTCCCGGCGGCCCTAGTTTTAGTTCCGGTACAGACGGTAGCCGGCCTAGGACTGGGACCAGGGGTGCGAAGAATCTCCGGGTGGCGTCGATTTCCCGTCAAACGACTTCAGCTATGAATATGGACACCGAAGAAGCAAGCGATACTAGTATTACATCAACCCGTAGTCTTTTTGAATCACCAAGATCGTCACTGCACTCGTATGAATGCCTATCAAACTGCTCATCACCCACATCTACCTCTTCTCAAATTACCTGTGATGTTGAACAAGAGGCTAATAGCCATCAGCTTGCTCCCATCATAGGCAAAAACCAACGTACGCGTCAAAAATGGAATATGGAAATGTATAAATTCATTTGGCGTACATACCTACTAATTACTCAATTAGAAACGAAAAAACGTTATATGACTGAACTACATCTTCAGTTTAAAGCAAAATATAATCATATACAGGTCACTAAACAAAAAATAGGTGAAATTAAAAGGGCTATTATACGAGACAAACTACTAGAGGATGATACACTCCGCGATATAAGAGAGGAAGTAAAAAATATATTAAAATCAGATTCTCAAATACCCAACACTACACAAATTACACACATCAATAGAATAGATAATAATATACACATAATAGAATCTTCATCATGTTTAAACGAACCTACCACAAACCGACGAACATGGACGGAAGAAATGAATAAATTTATATATCGTAACTACTTAATTATCACTAAACTAGATACGTCTAGACAAGGATATCTTGAACCTTTGCATAACCAATTCCTTCAAAAATTTCCAGATATGAATGTTTCAAGGCAAAGATTAGGCGATCAATATAGAGCTATAATTAGAAATAAACTACTTCCAACAACTGTTCTCAATGAGATTAAAGCAGAAGTTACAGCAAATCTAAATTCCCTCACTCAAGATTTGATAATCCCCAATACTACCTTGCAGCCTGGTCGTCGAATGAGATGGACTACAGAACATAATGAAGCAATAATGAGATCTTATTTTAGAGTAACTAATCTTGAAACCAATCTAACAATGTACAGAACAACCATGTATCGTGAATTCATTAAAACGTTCCCCCATTTAGCTGAACATGTGACTGAGCAAAGAGTAGCAGACCAAAGACGACTCATAATTAACAATAAAGGTAGATATATTACAGAGAAAAGGTTAAACGAAATTAAACAAGAAGTAAACAAGGAGTTGCAATCTCAACAAAGACGTTCTAATAAATCAATAGCTCAAAATCAAACAGAAATGGTTCACGAATACACCTTATCATCTAACATCGAAACACAAACACCAGATACAGAACAAGACTTAACACAATCAAACAATATAGAAACATTCAGCCATTCTGAACCTGAAACAAACCATAATCTGAATACTAATATTAATGCACAAATAAATTTAACAGATCAACAGGATGAAGTAACAATAACAGACCATGACCAATGCTCTGATATAAATAATACTTTCAATACAGCATTAAAATACTTCCTTCAACTAGAACCCACTAAAAGACAGTATATCCCCAAACAGAAAACGTCAAAAAAATTAGCTTCTATTGTTAACTATATAAACACAAAAATATTACCAATACATATAAAATCCGACACTACATACGATACATTTCAGACGATCTTGTATAGTGCAGCATGGACGGCTGCAAAATTAAATGGGAGTAAAATAACTATCCCTTCTGGTACACAAACACGTAATTCTTACTCACACCGTAAGCCTAAATGGCAAATCAGACTTGAAAAGAAAATAGAAGACTTAAGAGCAAAAATTGGGAGACTTACGCAATATATTAGAGGACATAGAAATACCAAGCTGAGTAACCACGTACACAATATTTTAGCTTATTATAAGATACATACGACTCATGAAGATCCTAACACAGAGTTAAATCAGTTTTTAGATACTCTCAAACAGAAATTGGCGGTGGCTTGTAGCCGACTAAAACGATATAAAACTTGTTCACAACGCAAGAATCAAAATAATCAGTTCAACAATAACGAAAAACAATTTTACCGAACACTTAAAGCAACAACAACTAACCAAGGTCAACAAGCTACAGACATACACATGCAAACACATATAGATGAATTTCATCAATTTTGGTCCAAAATTTGGGAATCTCCTACACTACATAATACAGAAGCTGAATGGATAGAAACAGAAACAAATAATATCAATGCGGAACCGATGTCATTTGAATCTATAACTTTAGAAACATTCAATAGTGTTATAAATAAACTTCATAATTGGAAAACATCTGGTAGTGATAATATTCACAATTATTGGTATAAGAAATTCACCCATATTCACCCGTACCTACATTCTTACATAAACAATTTTATTACTAATCCAGAAACTATACCTAAATATGTAACTGAAGGAATCACATTTCTGATTCCAAAAGATCCAAATGATCTAAGAGATCCTGCTAAATATAGACCAATTACGTGCTTACAAACTATTTATAAAATCATTACAGCTTGCTTATCACAAGTTATTTATAAGTTCATAGAGAGAAATAATTTACTCACGGAAGAACAAAAAGGTTGCCGAAAATTTAGTCGCGGCTGTAAGGAACAACTAATTATTGATTCTGTAATTTTGAGACGGGCGCAGCAGAAAAAACAAAATCTTTTTAGTATGTATATTGATTACCAAAAAGCTTACGACTCCGTGCCTCATTCTTGGTTACTAGAAGTACTTAAAATATATAAAATCCATCCAACAATAATTTCATTTTTAGAATCCACTATAACAAAATGGACAACACGATTACGACTAAATACATCTGCTTCTACAATAGAGACTGATACCATAAAAATTCAACGAGGAATATTTCAAGGAGACACATTAAGTCCTTTGTGGTTTTGCCTCGCTCTCAACCCATTATCGAATCTCCTAAATAACGAAGATGCTGGATACCCTGCTATATACATAAATACTGACCAACAGACTGACATACAAATAGAACAAAAACACAATATTAATCATTTAATGTATATGGACGACATCAAACTGTATGCTTCAACACAAGAAGAATTAGACCAGCTGGCTGAAGTTACTGAACGTTTCTCAAATGATATCGGAATGAAGTTTGGAATTGATAAATGTAGGATTAACTCAATACGCGCAGGACAATATTATGGACATCAATACGAACTACAAAATGGACAACTAATAGAACCTTTAAAAGAAAACGAGATGTATAAATACCTAGGATATCATCAGGCGAGACAAATACCCCAGAAAGAGATTAAAGACCAACTGAAACAACAATTCAAACATAGATTAAATTCAATTCTAAAGACAAATTTAAATTCAAAAAATACCATAAAAGCAATCAATACGTATGCGATCCCTGTGCTCACTTATTCATTTGGAATAATAAACTGGCCAAAAACACAACTTAAATCTCTACAGCGACTTATTAACACAACAATGACTTATAATAGGAAACATCACCCACGATCTTGCATACAGAGACTTACTTTACCAAGATACGAAGGCGGAAGAGGACTTATAGACATTATCAACTTGCACAATAAACAGATAACAGGCCTCAGATCATACTTTCATCATAAAATAAATTCATCTAATCTGCATAAAGCAATAATCAAGAACGATGTAAAATTAACTCCACTGAACCTCAATAGTCAACTCACTCAAACTAACGAAGTACAAGTGAACAAAGCTACAAAACATAGTGACTGGTCTCGTAAACCTCTTCACGGAAGACACTACCACGATCTGAACCTACAGCATGTTGACAAACTAGCGTCAAACGAATGGCTCAGAAGAGGAGAACTCTTCCCAGAGACGGAGGGGTTTATGATAGCTATCCAAGATCAAGTGATAGAAACACGCAACTACCGAAAGCATATAATGAAAATACCAACTACACAAGATATTTGCCGAAAATGCCACAACTCCACAGAAACCATCCAGCATATCACAGGTGCATGCAGTGCAATAGTTCAAACAGATTATAAGCATCGACATGACCAGATTGCAAATATAATACACCAAAAACTCGCTATAAAACACAACCTTATAGACAAAACACCAGTGCCATATTACAAATATATCCCCGAGACAATTTTAGAAAACTGTAATCACAAACTTTATTTTGATAGAGCCATACTTACAGACAGAACAGTACATTATAATAGACCGGATATCACCCTGATTGACAAAGTAGATAAAATAGCATACCTAATAGACATAGCCATCCCTAACACACACAACATCCAATCAACTATATCACACAAAATTAATAAATATCTAGAGCTAAAAGATGAGATTACACGTATGTGGAATCTTCGTAAAGTCTCAATCATCCCCATAGTCCTATCTACGACTGGAATAGTACCAACTCAACTTCATCAAGCCGTAAAATCACTCGATCTTCCAAAAGCTTTATTCATTTTACTACAAAAAGCCGTCATATTAAACACTTGCAGGATAACGAGAAAATTTCTACAAACGGACCAATTAAGTACACCGATACCATAACACATATAGTAGACGAAAATGATGCTCACTTGGCCTAGGCCCGTGAACACCATTAACCCCGGCGACAATTGGAGCCGAGATCTTTAAACAGAAAGATAAACAAAATAATAATAATAATCATTTATTTCAGATTCATCCTAAGATTACATCCATATAGTGTTAGTACAATTGCGAGCTTACATACTAGTGTTAGTAATAAAGAATGTTTTTTTTTTTTTTTTAACCTAAAATAAACATAAAGTGGCAGGTCCGGGTGGACTTCCCGATGATGGCGGTAAATCACTAAACGACTGCGTGCAGCCGTATCCAGCGCGCCAGCATCGGAGAGTCCCACCGGTCCGCCAGCGCGCGCAGGATGGAGTTGGGACTGTCGCGCGTGCGGCGCATGATAGATGCGCACCGTTTACGCATGATGGCCGCAAAGCCGTCTGTGTCAGCCGCCGCGAACATCGCGGAGGCGCTGCAGTGGCGCGGCAGCCCCATCAGCACCCGGAACGCGTTATTGTATTGAACGCGCAGATCGCTGTATGTCCGCTGTGTATAGTTAACCCACAGGCTGCAGGTGTAAAAGGACTGACAGTACGCTTTAAAAAGTGCAACTTTGACAGTCCCCGTGCACCGTGAAAACCTGCGGGCCAACATGTTGCATCGGACAGACAGCGCTCTGCGCTCCCTTTCAATGTCCACACTATCCTTAAGGTCTTCGGTGACCCAGTGGCCCAAATACTTAAATTGCTCGACTTTGTTTAGAGCTGTACCACTCAGAGTGAAATTCGGAACAAATGTGTATCGCTTGTTGTCCGGCCTGAAAATCATTATTTCACTCTTTTTCGCGTTGTATTTGAGCCCATGAGCCACTGCGTAGGATTCACAAATTTTTAAGAGCTTTCGTAAGGCACCAATCGACGGGCTCAGCAGCACCATATCGTCTGCGTAGCTGATGTTATTCATGCAGACTCCATCTATATGACACCCTATGCCGGTGCTGCTGAGCTCATCGATCAGTCGGTTGACGTACAGGCTGAAAAGCATGGGGGAGGTCAACCCCCCCTGCCTCACCCCGCATTCCAGCCCATACTCCCCCGAAAGAGAGCCTGCCCATCTTACAAAATTCTTTTGATTGTTATACCAATGCATAAACAATTTCACAATTTCCCTAGGTAGACAAGTTTCATTCCTTAATTTACCCCATAGAATATCGTACGATACAAGATCGAATGCTTTGGATAAATCGAGGTAACATGCATAGACTGGAGTCTTTCTACTCGTGTAATACTGTACAGTCTGCTTGAGACACAGGATAGCACTCTCGGTGGAAAGCCCGGGCCTGAAACCAAACTGAGCGTCGTTTAACGAGACGTGTTTATCCAGGTGCTGACCAAGCAGACTGTCCAGTACTTTGGCGACCACTGTAGCTAGTGAGATCGGTCTATAGTTGTTTACATCCGATGTATCACCAGTTTTATTTTTGATGATTGGTACAACTATAGTACGCATTAGATTATCGGGCAGATGGGAGTGGCCTAAACACAGGGTAAAAAACATAGCAAGCACTCTGGGTAGGTGTACACCTGCGTGCTGCAGGTGCTCGATGCTAAGGCTGTCGTGACCCGGGGATTTACCCCTCACCATGCCTTTGATCACCGCACGCACTTCCTTCGTAGTAAAATAAACACTACGCTCACCACCTTCCTCAGCATCGGGCCCCTGCCGCGCTGGCCCCAGAGGCGAGTCCACCCTGAAATGGTGGGAGAACAAGGTGGCAATCTCACTTGGCTCGTGCACTCCCGCCACGCTGACGGGGAGGCCCGGCTTATGATTCATTTTATTGGTGTTTTTCCAGAACTGACCAAATTTCTTGTTTGAGTGAAGTTCAGCAATAATATCCATTTTTATTTGTTGTTGGTTATTCTGACACCACTTTAATTTTGATTTAAAAGTGCGCCTTGTTTCACACATATCATCATAAAGACGGCCGGCCCCGGGCTTACCCCCATACAACCAAGCCTGAAAACATAGCCGAGCCTTCTCGTGAGCGCCGCGGACGTGCCTATTCCACCCGGTAATGTATTTACATCTACGCTTTTCGGTAACATTATAACTACTAATAGCGGCCTCCGACAGAATAGAAATAATCTCGTCATACATGTTATCTAATAGAATTTTATGATTTTGGTTACGACACATATCATCTGAGCAGCTTCTTAATTCTGAAGGAAAATTAATCTCACGAAGTCTAGAGTGACATACAGTTTTAAATTTCGTTATCTGAGTTGAGTCACGTTCGCCCCAGACTACCCTATTTATACAAGTAGTAGGTATAGAAATCTTAGGTTTAAGCAAATTAAAGTTACATCGTATAGATACAGGGTAATGATCAGACCAATAAGTATTATACAACACACAGGCCGCGGACACGGATTGACGCGCGGCACTTGTCACAAGACAGTGGTCGAGCCAGCGCCGACAGCCGTGCGCATCACTTACAAATGTATGACTGTCCGCCGGCATAAGTTCCAGGTCTACACAGGACCACGATTGTTCCGCACAAAAAGTTAAAAGTTCGGTAGCAAAAGACTCACCGGGGTGCGCATTGTAGTCCCCTAACATAAACACTGACTGCACATTGTGACTGTCAATTATGGCTGTCATTTCACTGAGACACTCTGTGAATTCCACTAAGTTTTCATTGGATTCAGTAGGCATATACACAGAAAATATCAAGATGGAACGATCACTGAGCTCGATTTTTATCGCGGCGAGCCGCACACTATTGCACTTCACTACGGTCACCGTCGGAAACGCAACCTTTCTCCACAGTAGGGCAACTCCGCCGTAGGGCCTACCGCGTAAGACCCCTGCCGAGGTATCCACTGCAGAGGTACCCGTGCAGGCGAAGTCGTCGTCAATCGCGGCCAGGAACCCGAGGTCGTGCGGCATTAGCCACGTCTCCTGCAGCGCCACAACATCCGCCGAGCGACAAAGCTGCCGCACACATTCCACTGATCTCGTCACGTTTTTGCAGTTAAAACTTATCAAGTTGATGTTATTCATAAATTAGACTTGTCAATATTCTCGCTCGTCACACGGATATTTCCCTTATCACGTCTGATAATGTTGATAAATCGACGATAGGCTACCCCCTTTGGCCAGAAGTCATCATTCAGGAAATTTATTAACGAATGTTTAGGTACGAATATTTTGTATGATTCGTAATCCTTCGCTAACTTCATGCCCATTTTTTCAATTGTAACATCAATGTTAGTCTTCTTCCTTATGTAGGTATGGATGTCACACACGGACACGCCCTTCGCCACATTATAAATGTACATGGGAACCTTAGTTTCCGCTGCCTTAAAATTACTTCCAGGCTCAGGCTCCGCGTTTCCTCGCTTCCCAACGAAACGGTTTCGTGATCTTTTGTTTTGGACACGAACCCACTGGTTACTCGGGGCCTGTGTCTTCCATTGGCCTTCTCGAACAATCTCCGCCAGCGATTTAGGAGCGACAGGGCCGGATCCAATTTTTTCGACTGGTGGTGGTAGCGGCTCAGTACATGCGGCCGGACTAGGTAGCATCAGCAGCGGGGCGGGGGACAGGGGAACGCGGCCACCGGCCTGCGCGGGGGACAGCGGCGGCGGCGGCGGCGAAGCTCCGTCGGCCACACCGTGCACCGGCGGGGGAACGGGTGCGGACTGCGCGTGAGGAGTCGCAAGCGACTCGATCAGCTGACCCGCGATGTGCGTCATCGTAGCCGTTTCTCGAAGTTCGACGGTCGAATCGTATTGCATACCTTGCGGCAAAGCTTCACTGCTACCCTCCGCTATTTGATTATTAATAACGGATTTTAGAGGAGATTCTAACGCAGATTTTTGTTGAAAATATTCACTACTGCGTTCATTGCACTCTATCGGCAATCCCATGGGACCACTATCGCACTCATAACTTGTGAGTCTTGCGACATATGCACCTCTTTTGGTGTTTACATTGCGCCATCCTGATGAAAGATATTGCACCTCACTTCTCAACTGGTCCATCTGCTTAACTGTAGCATAGTCTTCTTTCATCATGTCGAGATCCTGCCGTAGCTTAACAATGTCTTTCAGTAGCCTCGTCACGTCGACATGATCGAACAGAACCGGGGGTAACTTCTCAAGATCGCGGGCCACGAAGACTGGGATATCCTCGGAGTCGGTATCGCGAATAAGACAGATGATGTCGTCTATATCACGAATATTTTTCCCCGCCTTCTTCCTCGTTATCTTACGTTTCGTTGTCGACAAGGATTCGAACAACAACTTCTTCGCCGCTACAATTTCACTTTCAGAGAAAGCGCTTGCACAGATTCTGCTAATACTTTCATCGTCCATTACAGATATTTTATTATGGACGAAGGCCAGCACTTCGTTGATCACTACATTGCAATTTGCACATTTTACCACGGAGGACATTTTCAAATCCCGAATACCACACCGTCACGCATAATAACCAACCGTTCGCATGCGCGCGCGCGGCGTAATGGCTTCCTTTATTTAACTCATTTATTATTGCGAATTTTCTCCTGAACTAGTAACAATTAGACGGACAGAATTGGAACCATCCCTTTTTATTCAAAATAATATCACTAAAGCAAATAACTTTCGGATTATTCGGCCCCAAAATGCAGGACAAAACTTTTCATCAGTAAAATATGATTCCCAATGAATGAATTACATTTGTATTGCTATTTATTATTTTAGAAGTTGTATGCGTTCGCGTCGCACACTGCAGGCCGCATCAGCAACCAATCAATGAACTACAATCTGAGGGAGGTCGTATACTCACCGGAGGGCAAGACCATGTGCTTAAAGTAAGACTTTTCTTAATATTTAATATTAGAAAAAATAAAATACACTACGAAATGAGAACCTCCTAAATTTTCGACGTTTCCGGCGTTGTTTAAAAATATACTTTAAAAAACTATATCCATGATAACTTACTAATTTATTCTAAGCAAAAAAAGACTCCATAATGATATTATATATTTTAACGTTATGTATCATTATTTATATTAGTTAATTAAATTTGAGAGAATGTCAGCAAAATACGGTTGTTCTTAGAAAAAAATACTTTTGATAATGAGTAATGTTACACATTGTTTTCAGGTATTTTCAAGTCCTGATCTAACGCAGCTATTCACTCTACACGGCCATTGCGGGCCCATAACTAGTTGTTTTATAGATCACGCGAATCCCACTATAGCGGGTAGTGGGTCACAAGATGGTTTACTGTGCGTATGGGATTTACATACGGGTGAGTGTGTTGCCTACTTTATACTCTGGTAACTTTTATACTAAATTATATATTTTAAAATAATTTTGCTTGAATAAAAATACATATATTTGAGTTTGATTAGAAAGAAAAACATAACATGAAACATATTTACACTACACTACAAAATGCATATGCTTATAATTTCTTCTAATTTTGCTAGGATACAGCTTATTTTTTTTCAACCTCATAATTTCGATCAATAGAAAGAGGTGTACAATCAATATATAAACAATTAAAAAATATTGGTTGTCTGTAAAGTCGGTTTACTGACGATAGTTGAACGTGACAATGTCCGATTGTGTTTCTTTGTCGCTCGTTCCCCGCTCTCGTTTGCACTTGAAGTCTTACATGGAACGCCTCAGAGCGAGGTAACGCCGCATGAGTCATGTTTTTTCGTGCGTGCAGCCGGCTCTATCGAATTATTAAACGTTGTCACGTCAAAAATGTATTTTCCAGTGTTTTACTATTACATCGATATAATTACAGGTGCGTGTCTATACAGTATGCAAGCGCACGACGGCGCGGTGACGTCACTCACGTACACGGCTTCATACGTGGTGTCTGCGGGCGCGGACGAACGGCTCTGCATATGGGATCGGTTTCAGGGGCATATGCTCAATTCTATACATATTGTGAGTTTATTTATTGGTTATTATTATTTTATGTGTATTGAAATTAGCAGTGCCACCATTTTTTAATAATAAATAAGTAAGACTTATTGTGAAATGACGATTAAGATAAAACTAGATATTAAGATAAAACTAGATAAAACTAGATAGACTAAGATAAAATTTTGAATTTGAATTCTGAAATAAAGGTAATATATACAAATATTATAAAGCTGAAGAGTTTGTTTGTACCGCTAATCTCAGGAACTACTGGTCCGATTTGGAAAATTCTTTCGGTGTTAGATAGCCCATTCATCGAGGAAGGCTAAATATCGTCACGCTAAGACCAACAGGAGCACCACGCGGGTGAAACCGCGGAGCGCAGCCAGTATATTTTAAAACTAAAGACTTTTTAATTGAGTTTAAAAGAAACAAATGAATGATCGCTTATAAAACCAAAATTTACTCGATAAAAAATTGAAGATAGAAGGTATTTATATTGTTCTGATTAATTCTTTTCTTTTAAATAGGGTTTAAACTACATGAGTCGTATGCTACCTTTGACTCACACTCTCTTAGTGATGGGCGATAGAAGTGGACTCACAGCCTACGATTTAAGCAGTGGAGATGTTATACGAAGGGTTTTATTTGGTAAGAGATTTTATTATTTTTAGATATAGAGACAGATAAAACATTTATTTGATTCATAAAATGATATATCGTTATTTATTGGAAGTATTTCGGTTGTGGCGGATGGGAATCTGTCTACTTAACAAGAATAACACTAAACAACGCGTGTTAAAGAAACTCGTTTCAAACTTACGCCTTAAACAAATTCTTCCAAATGCATTTATTTCTTAATAAAATATAATATGTTATTAATCTAAACAACATTGTTGTATTTTGCTTAAACCAAGAATCCATCCCTTTCACACCTAACTAACTACCTAGGTGTGAAAGGGATAAAAAAACGTACAGGCGTCATTCAAGGTCATATTTTCTTGTTACAAGTTAATGTTCATACTGAAATCTCCAGTGTATTAGATATAAGCTTCTTGGCTTGAACAGTGTGATATATTGTAACATACAGCAAGTACAGTTATTGTACAGAATATAATCTTTATTTTTATCTGCAGGTCAAAGTGACGGCTGCATATTCGTACGACAAATACTCCCGCTAAAGGACGCGATAGTCTGTGACTACGCGAACCAACTGCGTATCGTGCGATTCCCGCTCGTTTCAAGGTTTGACATGAAAAATGAATAAATTGTTGTTAATTAATTGATATGGCAATATATTGAATTCTAACACATGGAAGAAAATGCTACGAATACGAAATATTATATATATTTTTGTATTCGCTGAGCTCAAATCTCCATACATAATCCATTTATACTGAGTATTAATGAATCAATAAACTTTTAATTATTTTATAAACTGACTGTAACAATGTATCAAATATCGTTTATCATCCAGTGTATTAATGATTTATAGAAATACGTATACCTAACAAATAGTGAGATATGTAATATTGCTTTATGTTAGTATAATTTCATAATTCTACAAATGTCTTCATACCTGAAACTGTTTTCCATTCGTTATTTTCAAGTCTATCAAAACATATTTTCTTCAAACTCATTACATGGCAATACTGTGCCATAAGTCACAACATCTAATCATTCAGCTTTGCTTAGTTTAGTTAGTGTAAGCCAATAATTTTTATAGACAGGACTTCAAGTTATTTACCTATAAATGCTATATTTAATTCAATCAGATTTATAATCAATACCTACGTAACATTTTTCGTTGTGAAACTTGTTGCATATTATTTTATATAAAGCTTCTCGAATATTCTCAACACAAACGGCTTATTACTATTTGATCAACATCTGCATAAATTAAATATGCCTGAATAATAAACAAATTTTACAGTAAATCTTTTTTCGTTACCATTATACGCACACGATTCATATTTTAAAATGTTTTTAACTATGATTAATTTTGTCCCAAAAAAGGTGTTATTTTGTGAATGTAACAGTGAAAGAAAATGTGCTAATTGCCTCTGTAATTCTACTTTCTATCCCTCTTCTTTATATCTGGTTATAACCTATATGTTATTTTGTAAACTTCCTTCTTCCAATTTCCGAATTTGTTTAATTCTTTACAAATGCGAGTCCTATGTATTAACTGGAAGTAAGACTTTCAGGAATGCTTTATACTTATGTTTTGAATGTCGTCACACGACTGAAATACTCCTTTTAAATTGTATGAATGTAAAACTGGCCCTATAAAAGTGTTTCCAAATAAAATGCAATAATTTAATTTAATGATATCATATCTCCACCTGGCATAATTATCGATGATGTAATTTTAAGATGAGTACATATTTAAAAAATCCTATCCATTGCCTATTATTTTAGTAATAATTTCATGTTAACCATTTGTGATGTTTTCTTTATTTATTTAACAATGTTTGTGTTGTAAATTATATGCTACTACTATTACTTAAGTTTTATTAATTTGTAAAGAAAATTTGTAATCGAAATTAAGGTATGTGCGTTTCAATATAGTGAGTTAGGTAAGTTATTAATTATTATTAATGATTTTGATGTGTTTTACATTTTTTTTTCTACAAACTATAAAATTATTAAATATATTCCGATCATAGATCATAGAATATATTTGTAAAATCGAGTTGATAGTATCAAATGTTAAAATTTACATTTCATCCGACGAGAACAAAAATATTTTTGTATGTGAATATAATTGACATTGATCTGAGTGTGAAATGACAGAAGTAAGTGTAAGATTAATATTGTGTATATTTATTCTTATCAGATATTTTTATAATTATAGTTAATCCGATTTTGGATTCTGATTTTTGAAGTGAAACTTCTTTGTCGGGGTTGGAAAAAAATTTGGTGTAACATTTTTTCGTTACGCGTGACATTTGTCCGTTACGCGCCATCTTTGATTCGACGTACTTCTGTAAAGTTGCATAAAGTATATTATTTTTTGAAAAATAAGGTCATAAAGAAGTGAAAAAGAAGTTTCACTTCTTACATGTGTACACTAGTACACGCACACATTTTTTATTTAATAAGCCAAGGCATCTCGGAGCAATTAACAAGCCTGGAGAAGTAACAATTAATTGAACGTTTCTTATATAGTGGCTCTCTTTTATTCAATACCCTAATTAATGCGATAGAAAGAGACAACACACTGTTATCGGCTTGGCATTCAAATCCAAATGTAGCCACTTTTTGTTCTAAAAAGGTAGTGCTTGCCACTTTATCGAATACTAAAATATCGATAAATAAAAAAATTAAGTTATAAAATTGCTTGAAGATAATTTAAGATTCTTTTAATTTTGAATTATGGATAGGTAATTCCAAATTTTAAGATTCGTTTAATTTGGAATTATTCATTTACGATGCGTATTGACTGCCTTGCATTGTATGGTAGTGGTATTTATAAAAAAATATTATTAGGTATTTCGGTTTAGGTTGTTTTTTATGGTTTCGTAAAAAGGTACGTATTTTTTCCTGTTTTCATAGATTAATTCATAGAATTATACGGAACCCTTCGTGCGCGAATCTGACTTCCACGTTGATCTTTTTACAAATCAATAATCGTATCCTACTAATATTATAAAAGCAAAAATATATAAGAATGGACATTTGATATTCTTTCACGAAAAAACTACTGAATGAGTTTTTATGGAACTTTACAATTATACATAATATTATAGATTAAACATCAGAATAACATATAGGCTACAATTTACCGCGGGAAAATAACTCATTCCCACAGGAAAAAATTGGTAAAAGTTGAAAATAAATTGCTTCAAATAAAACAAATAAAATTTAAAAATTTTTTTACAACATTTTATTTCGATACTTAATTAACAAATTACAATATTTATTATTTAAAATAGATGCCACCTTAAACTTGTGGCACAGCATCTTTGCAAAGCACTTTACTTTTCTTCCCGTCTGATTCGAAATGATTTGAACAAGGCCGAGAATGTTTTGAACTTTGAAGGCTTCCAATTTTCCCTGTGCTGTAGCTTTAACCCAAACATCTTTGAATTTTTCTCAAGCCAGAAACCTGCAAATAACAATAAAATCCATACTTAAATACCTTTTTATCTTCTAACCTAAAGCAGTCATTATCAATGAAGTACTTCGTACCTACTCAAGTATCGATAATTGCACAACACTATGGAAGTTATATTTTGCATTTTTTCTAAAAACTAAGCTGATTATGATTTCATTTCAATGATTACGGTTAGATAAAACATAGATGATTATGAAAATAACGTAAATTAACTTATTTATAATACAATTAACAAAAAAATTGATCAAAACACTAACCTGTGAAAAGACAAATTCCAATCTTCATCCGATTTCCCAGTACTACGGCTTTTACAGCCGTGAACAACACAAGCCATGTAATCTTTAGTAAATTATCTTTTCAGAAAATAACATAAGAAACTAGAAAACACGTTTTTCACTTCAAAAACAATAATTAAAATCACCATACGTTAGTGACCAGACTGGTCACTAAAACAAATTGAAAGGGCTACATGTCATTTCAAACTGTCGAACTGACATATATCTGTCCTCTTTTTTCGCTTGACATTTTGCCATAAGCCAAAAAGGCCAAACTAGTGCTTTATTGTTCAATTAATTGTTACTTCTCCAGGCTTGATAATTGCTCCGAGCAAGGCATGGAAAGAAATATATACACTTATGCAGAAAAGAGATATAACGTCATTTGGTATATTATTTATTATACTTGGTGCGGTTTATTACTAATCTCTTTTCATTCATATATGTAAACCCAAAGACATATAGACAGAATAAAGTGTTAAAAGTATGACAAAGTTCTTAAATGTTATGTTTACTTGTCTATTAATTATTTTTAATTGAATTGATTTATTTTTATTTTTATGATTTGGAATATGGATTATTTATTTAGGAACAGAGCCATAATGGAAAAATAATAGTAATAGGTATGTTTACATTTGTTTTTTTAAAATAATCATGCAAAAATCGTTCTGAATATGAATACAAAATAATATTTTGCGACATCACAATTTTATAGAAAAATAAAATACAATTCTTTTTTTGTGCAATATTTAGATGTTTATTAATAATTGTAAAAGGGAATAAATAACGGTGCCATTCATTAAATACCGGTTATTTGCTATAATAATCGTACTTAATTGGTTATTAGCGCTATTTGTGTAGTTTTATATATATCGGAAGTAGGTACTATGTGTAAACCTGTGTAAACGAATGACATTCATTCATACATTTATATAGGATTTTTTGTTTTGAAAAAAAAAATCTCTTGAATTCACAGAACAGTAAAGTAGATAGAAGTGTGATGTGGGCGTGGCCCACGTGTCAATGATAAGTTTAGATCACCTAACTTGCTCTCAGTTGTGCGCAGAAAAATATTCGAGTCGGTTGTCAGCTGTCAAACCTTTTTTCCATATTTATTCATTAATTAGGACGTGTTGTTCGGTATAAAGAGTGCAAAAATGATAGCAGACGAAATAATATCAGCAATGAAGGCATTTCATACCGTCGGTAAGTCTTATTTTAATTTATTTTAATTATATTTTATGTTATAACTTCGCTTGTCGTAATTTGTCAAAATTGTATACAAATATCTAGTCAAAATGAACCTTAATCCATAAGAAATTAGTACTATTATAGATTGAACAGCAAACAAGACTTTCTGGAATATTATTGCAATAAACAAACGAATGTCACTTTAGTGATGCTTGTGGTGCATATCGACAGTATCGATACTTTAGAAAAGACAAACATTATAAATACATATTAAATTTTATTTTATTTTTCCTTAGCTTTCATTTGTCTAATTTATTTATAGATTTCCCAAAGAGGCTAATTTAAAAGAGAAATGGATAAATGCAACGTGACGAGTTAACTGGATGCCGAACTAAGCTAAGCGGTCTAACAAAGGCCACCGATACATCAAACCTACGGCAGTTCCAAGATTTAAAATAATGCATATTTCCTGTTTGTATTTTGTAAATATAGATTTATACTATTCTATTCCGTTTTTTATTTAATAATAATAATATAAAAAGACGTACTTAGTAGTAATAAACATACTCCAAAATGTGACGCATTATACTATACTCATATAAAAGAAAGAAATAAAAATACACAAAAAATATTTATTTGTGAATTATCGATAACAAGGCTGACATCCCTCAGAGCATAGCATCAGATAAATATCAAGTTAATGTCATTAATGTTGAGTGACACAAATTTCAACCTTATCTCTATGTGTTGCGTTTCAAATTTATATCTATCGAAAACTAACGCCCTCTGTTGTGGAGTAGCTGAATATTTTCGAATTTGGAATTTCTGTGCAATGAGAAACAAAACAGCTAATATACCTAGGGATGTTATACTAAAATAAACCGTAACATCGTGCGTTAGTGTACATATTGAAATGCTGAATTTATAACCTAAGTCAGTTTTTACTCAAATTAAGCTGTCCAATCACAGGCATAGTTTACTTGTAGTGTACTGTATAACTATCGGTTTAAATGTGTGGGTTTGGCGACACTGGTTTTCGTACTAATTAGACATTACAGCACTTCTATATGTTTTTACTGTTCTGTGCTTGAATTATTTCAGTTTTTGAATGTTTACAATAATTTAATGTAAATGTTGTATTTTGGTTCCAAGATTTGTATAAATGTTCTGCGAAGAATGTAATTGAAACAATAAGTTGATAGTATATCCAATAAGTTACCCCCACTTCCTTTCCTAAATCCGTCCTTCTTCCCAATATATGACTTGTTTAAAATTGTTAAGGTACAAGTGGTATCCATTAATTACTTTTAGATAATGTGTTTGGTACATTATAGTACTATAACTCATCTTAACCATAAAACTCACTTGCAATACTTTAGTTTTATTTATGATGAATGTGTTAATGATAATTGTGACCAACGCGATCTCAACAATTTGAAATTATAAATCCATTTTAATATTCCCCTGATAAAATTGTCAATTATTTTGTAGTGTTGCTTGCAGGGCCAGTTTTTAGTGTTGTATGCATTTTTAATTAAGCCTTTTTGTAGTTTTGTTACATTGTTGTAATAGTTTATTTAATGCTTTGTTTTAACTTAGTGGGTTGTTCTTATTTATATAACGTTCTAAGGTACGGTCTTATTTTAAGTAGATAAATCCTTTGTAATGAATTTTTCTAGAAGACATTAATTTTTATACAATTAATGTAAGTAAGTAATCATTAATTTTGGGATTGCCTAGTTTGTAAAATCTTATTTATTCACACATATTCCTGCTTTCACTACCTATTATAATAATACATTGTAAATGAAATATTTTTAATAAATGTTTTGTTATAAAAATGTTTTTACTTTAAAAATACACCTTATATAAGTGTAGGTACAAATAATAATATTGGAGTGTCTTTTTTAATATTGAAATAACCTATTTAAATACTAAATTTATAGAGATGTATACACTGTTCATAAACCAAAATAGTAATTTTTACAATTTTTGTCTGTCTGTCTGTTTGTTCACCCTAATCTCAATAAAGACTGCACCGATTTTGACGGGATTTTCACTTATATATAACTGTTGTTTTATGGAGTATGTAAGGCTATTTTTTATACCGATTAATTTTGCCATAGGAACAAAGGAAAAACTCTTTCATGCGAGGGGGTGGTATTGAAACATAAATACATACTTATTACTTACATTTTCAAGCTTTTAAATAATTAATATTGATTCCTACATAGATAAATATGAAAAAGAAAAAAAAGGTCACCTTTTTAATCCGTTCTTCAAGGTTTTTTAAGATATGGCCAACTCGTGTTTGGTCTGCTTGGTGGTCTGCGTGGCTTGAGATATTTTTTATAAGTATGGCAACAATTAATAAAAAGTAAAAAGTGAAGTCTAACGTCAAAGTCAATGTCACGCTGTAAGTGTCAGGTCACGGATGTCGTCATCATCATCAACATTATTCAAGTACCGGTATGAGCAATTGGATCGTATGATCGGCTTTCAGGCTTCGTTATTGAACAAACGTGTTATATTGCTCGTGTGTTGCTCGTGTAGTGCAGCCGTGACAAAATTAAATTTATGAATAGTTATAGTTTATTCATCTAACTTACTTCTCAATAATTTATTTTACAATGGCCGAGTAAGTATTGCATTTTCTATAAAAAGTTTGTTTCAGAATGATTTAAAAAACTTTACAAAGAACGCTGACCTAGCATGACTTTGGATTATGAAATTTACTGGAAGCTATTATAAAACTATTTAGATATGTTTCAAAACATTAATTTTCTTCTAGTAATGAGTTAGGCAGATATTAAAACAAATCTAAATATATCTATATAGATATAATTGTTTATAGGAATCAAATTGTAATTAAAATTGATGTAGTCATAATGAGTTATAAATTATCTCAATTTAAGTGTTGCTTGATTGATGTCCAAAAATGATAAAGAGTAATCATAAAGCTTAACCAGGCTCAGTTTTGTTAAATAAGTTAGCAAGTCAATTAATATAAGAATATGTTATAGTATTCTGTAAACTTAACATTACCTTTTTGTATGATAAATGTATTTTTTAAAACTCATAGTATGAAGATTTAATACTAACATTGTGAAAGCTAAAACAGGGCTTTATATAACATTGTACAGAATAGTCAAAATTTCCATATAATTTCTTACTATCATGAGAAGGTTATTTGAAGGTGAATGATATTAGATGCATTAAGTTAATTAAGTTGTGTCTTTAAAATATGAAAATTTATATATATTGACTAAAAATAATAAAATTGACCTTAACTTTTTGAGAAAGTGTACCATTAGGCATAATATTGCATTATATTTTGAATACACTGAGTTAAGCATAATTTCTTTGCACATGTGTAAGTTAAAAGGTTATAAGGATAATTTATGTAAAATACATTCTAAGTCAATTTAACTAATACTTTAATATACATTCAATACTGTTTTATAACGTGAGAAATGTATAATAAATAATAATGAACCCAGAATTTCTTAAAAACTGAATAATTGAAATTTTTTATTATATTTTAGACCAAAAGCAGATATCGCCCTCATAGGATTGGCTGTGATGGGCCAAAACCTCATTCTAAACATGGACTCCAAGGGTTTTGTTGTTTGTGCATTCAATAGAACTGTTGAAAAAGTAAGTGCCATCAAAAAAACATAATTCATGTTTTTGTAATGTAAAAATTGTTTGTACATGACATGTTCGCAAGATCTTCTACTTAATTAAAGAATGTTGTAGAACTCATAAATTCTCAATTGCCTATATTGTTACACATTGTAGCATAATTTAAGGAAAATTTTGTTAATGATTTTCCCTTCCTCTTTTATTTAACAAACAATAATTATTATGCAAATTGTTTATGACCAATTTTTACCTGTTTCCAAGAACATAAATTACTTCTTACATTAATTAAATAATAGAAATTAAGTCCTTTATTCCATCCATCTATAAAATTTGTTCAATTCCATAGGTTGACCAATTTCTTGCAAATGAAGCAAAAGGAACAAAAATCATCGGAGCCAAGTCATTAGAAGACATGGTGGCCAAACTCAAAAAGCCTAGGAAGGTTATGTTATTGGTCAAAGGTAATCATTATTTTCTACCATTCTACTAAATTAAATATCTATTTAACTTAATATTAGGAACACATGCAGCATGCTCAAGATAATATAATTATAAACAAAAATAATTTGTACTAGAGGTCACTTGAAAGGTAATTTGGACGCCTGTTTACTAAACCTTGACCGCAAAAATTGTGAGTGACTTAGAAACCTTCAATACCAGCTTATTGTATAAGTAATAACTGCTTTTAATTTATATATTACTAGAGTTCCGCCCCGGCTTCGCCCGTGGTACATATTTCGCAATAAAAGGTAGCCTATGTCCTATCTCGGGTATCAAAATATCTCCATACCAAATTTCATGCAAATTGGTTCAGTAATTTAGGCGTGACTGAGTAACAGACAGACAGACAGAGTTACTTTCGCATTTATAATATTAGTATGGATGTATTAAAGAAATTACTCTATGAACATTTATTAGATTTATGTTGTAATTACAGCTGGTTTTGCTGTTGATGAATTTGTGAAGAAGCTAGTGCCCTTGTTGGAAAAAGGTGACATCATTATTGACGGTGGAAACTCACAGTACACCGATACACAGAGGTGGTGTGAACAGTTGCAATCAACTGGTATCTACTATATTGGGATGGGTGTAAGTCTATGATAAGTCTGTGGTATGATCTATGATTCAGTCTTATATTATGTTTTTTTTTTGTTCAATTAATGAAAAAATATGAATATAGAATCAAGTCATTGATAAAACTTTCCAGAATAATACTGTACCTGCAAATTCATATTGGATCACTGTAGTAAATACATAGGTATTTGTACAAATTAAATTGTTTCATTATCATAATTCATTAAAATATGAGGATATTCTTTTGTGGAAAAACTGGACTTCGTTTGTGGAAAAACTAGATTTGTTATTTTATTAATTCTCTTTTATTAAATCTTGGATGATGCCTCATCAATGATATCTTATTGTTGCAAATATCTATACCATTATGATCATGAATACAGGATGATGTATTAGTTCGTTTGTGATAATTATTCATTTAACTACTTACATCAATATGCTTTGCCAATAACCTTCGCAGTCCTTGAATGTACAAAGGTCATTGTGTTTTACTGATACCACTTTGTGAATTTCCTTAGATTGAATTTGTATATATTATTGAAAATTTTTAATGAGAATAATTACATATTTTTTTAATTATTTATTTATTCTTTATTGTACATAATATACCAAACATAAATAAGCTATACTATAATTACAATTAAGATACAATGAAAACACACGGCACATATTACGTACTAAAAGGCGGCCTTATTGCTTAAAAGCAATCTCTTCCAGGCAACCCTGATTGGTAAGGAATGTATGCTAGAACGCGACTTGGCGCAAAACATACTTAGAATGTGAATAATATTTTAAATGTTTTATAGTTGATGATGACAAAATAGTGATATTATGTATAATAAAAAAAATCGCAACATTTTAATTCACAATATTATGCAATCCATCCTTACAAAATGTGAATCTATTTTTGCGTAGCTTTAATTCATTTATTTAAGAAACCTTTAGTTTATAAACTATTTTCTTTTAAGGTCAGCGGTGGCGAAGATGGCGCTCGTTATGGTCCATCTCTAATGCCCGGTGGCCATCCGGCTGCGTGGCCCCATGTTAAACCCATTTTCCAGGTATGATATAGTAATGTGTAACAGACATTATTTCACAGAATTATCATAGGGTTTATCACAGTTATAGATCTGACTATATTATAGAAATCCTCTTTCCATAAGTCTAAAATCCTATTAATTTAGTTAAAACTTGATCTATAAACTTTAAATTAAAACATTATGCTCGTATCAAAGAATATTCTACTTTAGGCGCGTTGTGAGTAAAATTTTAAGGTCGCGTCATGGCCATAGCGTAACGTAACGTCACGTTGACGCTGACGATTTTGGTATCTTTGAGTTTTGCCAAAGAAGTATCACTTTTGACACCTGTCCTCGGCACACACGATTTTTTTAAATTACATTACAAACTTTAAAATTATTAGTGGTCCGCCCTGGCTTCGCCCGTGGTACCTATCTCTCAAGTTGGATCGAACTGCTCATGGTGTGCGAATTTTATTATAATCGTTTAAGTGGTTTAGGAGTCCATTGAGGACAAACATTGTGACACGAGATTTATATATATATTAAGATTAGATACCTCATGATTTAAATACACGTATTTATTTACAGGCAATCAGTGCAAAAGCGAACAACGAGCCCTGCTGTGACTGGGTTGGCGAGTCAGGTGCAGGACACTTTGTCAAAATGGTCCACAACGGTATTGAGTATGGTGACATGCAACTCATTTGTGAAGCTTATAACTTAATGAAGGACATTTTGGGTAAGTAATTGAATATATATACATATTATATAATAGTTAATTGTACATATTTTGTTAAGTGTCATTAATGGAATAGAATATTTATTTACTTAGTATACAAGACTAACATTATATAATTATTGCTTGCGAGGGAAAACCAATTGATTAGTTCAGAATTATAAGATTACTAGCGGTCCGCCCCGGTTTCTCCCGTGGTACCTACATGTTTAAACTATCCTATCTCTCAAGTTGGATCGAACTGCACATGGTGTGCGAATTTTATTATAATCGGTTAAGTGGTTTAGGAGTCCATTGAGGACAAACATTGTGCCACGAGATTTATATATATTAAGATATACATATATACATAAATTGATTAGACTATCTTTATTACAATAAAAACAAAATTTTAGAGTTTAAAAAAGTATTTATTTTATAAAGCATATTAGGTATTATACTAAACGTTGAAACTGTATATGTTATCAGGCATTGAACAAGATGAAATGGCTCAAGTGTTCGAAGAATGGAACAAAGGTGAACTGGACTCTTTCCTTATTGAAATCACAAGAGACATATTGAAGTTTAAGGACTCAGATGGTAAGTGTAATACTTGCATTATGAAACATCAGAAATTAAAGTGATTTCATAATTTCTCAGTGAATTTTATTTTATAGTATTATTTCAGAGATACTATGAAAATTTTAAAGTTTAACATTCAGGTTGATTATTCTGAGTTCATGTATTTTTCTATTTAGTTTTTATTAAACTTATGATGATCAAGTGTTGTTATATTCCATCTTATCTATCTTGAATACCTCACATAGCATTTAGTGTATTACGAAGATAAGTTATATTTATTAATAACTAGCAAACCGGGTGAACTCCGTTTCGCCACCAGAGACACCTTTTCTTTGCTATAAACCTCACGGAGCCCGAGACCTTTCCAACGAATGCAAAAGCGTGGAAATCGGTTCAGACGTTCTGGAGTTATAGCGTCAGGAACGAAAACCCGACTTTTTTTATATAGTTGATTGTTTTACAGGCAAATACCTATTACCGAAGATTCGGGATGCAGCCGGTCAGAAGGGAACGGGCAAGTGGACGGGAATCAGTGCTTTGGAGTATGGAGTGCCTGTCACTCTAATTGGTGAAGCAGTGTTCGCTCGCTGTCTCTCTGCTCTTAAGGGTAATTATAATCTTAATACTATTATAAAGGCGAAAGTTTGTAAGTATGGATGTATGGATGTATGGATGTTTGTTACTCTTTCACGTAAAAACTACTGAACCGATTACAATGAAATTTAGCACACATATAGAGGGTAACTTGGATTAGCACATAGGATAGGTTTTATCCCGGAAATCCCACGGGAACGGGAACTATGCGGGTTTTCCTTTGAAAACGCGGGCGAAGCCGCGGGCGGAAATCTAGTTTTATATATATATGTATGTTTAAGAACAACTGTACATTCTCTGAACTTTAACATGCTTAAGGATGATGAGGACTCTACACTTTTGAAGAAAGAAAATTATAAATGTATGTAACATAATTATGTTAATCCAGCTTGTGAATGTTACAAAAACTGTTTTTTTATGTGTTTGATTGTTTTTATGAACTTTTCCTTTCCTTTTCGCTCATTCATGCACCAGTAACATTAAAAATTGTTATTATTTAAGATTTTCATAGATATTAGGTGTTTTTATACATATTTAAAGTGAACACAACTATTATATTTAGTGAATCTATAATAATATTCTAAAGCTGAAGAGTTTGTTTGTTTGTTTGTTTGAACGCGCTAATCTCGGGAACTACTGGGCCGATTTGAAAAATTCTTTTGGTGTTAGATAGCCCATTTATCGAGGAAGGTTATAGGCTATATATCATCACGCTACGACCAACAGGGGTGGAGCCACGGGGTGAAACCGCGCGGAGCAGCTAGTAATGAATATAGGTTGTAGTCATAACTAATATGTTTTTACTATCTGCAGATGAGCGTGTCGAAGCCAGCAAAGTATTGCCCGGTCCAGCGACCAAGTTCTCTGGAGACAAGAAAAAGTTCCTCGAAAATCTTCGTAAGGCCCTCTACGCTAGCAAGATGATCTCTTATGCACAAGGATTCATGCTTCTTAGAGAGGCTGCTAAGGTATCTAAATAAAATTAATCTTATTCTATTTAAAACCTAAATGACGCCAGTGTGTTTTTTGGATAGTGCATAAAATAGAAAACATTGTTCATTGTTTAGGGTAGACAAATAGGCAAATAATTATTATCATATTTAGTATTCAAAAAGTTTCTTCAAACTACATATCATAAAAATTGTCAGTATTTCTTATATTTGTTTCAGTATAAAGCAGACTTATAATATTTATTTTTACAGGCGAACAAGTGGAATCTGAACTACGGCAGTATTGCTCTCATGTGGCGCGGAGGCTGCATCATCAGGAGTGTCTTCCTTGGAAACATCAAGGTAAATAACATTTGTAATATTTAACAAAAATCAATATGATGTGTTATCGTTATTTTCGTTTTTAGAGTGAATATGCAATCCTAATTATTTTGTATTCTATTTTTACTGTATTTTTTAAGCGTTTACTACGTAAGAAATGCATTTACTTTAAACGTATCTAATTGAAAAATATCTAAGAAATTAAAAAAGGATAATAAACTATATTACCAAGCGTTGCCACACTAAGCCACACAATCAAATTTTTGTCTATTCCTTATTATTTTCTACTTTATTTTTTTTACTTCTATAAACTTAATTTAAATAAATGGTTGTCTGTAAAATCGGTTTACTGACGATAGTTGAACGTGACAACGTCCGATTGTGCTTCTTTGTCGCTCGTTCTGCGCTCTCGCTTGCACTTCAAGCCTTACATGGAACGCCTCAGAGCGAGGTAACGCCGCATGAGTCATGTTTTTTCGTGCGTGCAGCCGGCGCTATCGAATTATGAGACAAATCAATAAACATGTTTTCCCCACCAGGACGCGTTCACAAAGAATCCGCAGCTCAGCAACCTACTCCTGGACCCGTTCTTCAGCGAGCGCATCAGCAACAGCCAGCAAGCGCTGCGTGAAGTGGTCGCTCAGGCTGCTCTCAGCGGAGTGCCAACACCTGCGTTCTCTTCTGCGCTTGCCTTCTATGATGGGTACCGGGCTTCGGTGCTGCCAGCTAACTTGCTGCAGGTAAATAATTTGTTTGATGTTTATAAATCCTGGGAATTCTTCAGATACTGGGCTGCATTCTTGAGATATCGGTCTGAATTCTTCCGATACCGGGCCGATTTCTTTGGATACCGGGCTGTAGTGTTGCCAGCTAACTTGTTGCAGGCTATGTGTATAGAATTATTTATTTGCTCTTTATAATAAATAAGATTCGGTTAGTAATAGCTGTGGGAGGCCGTAGCTCAAGCTGCTCTCAGTGAAGTGCCAACACCTGCGTTCTATTCTGATATTTGTCTGAATTATTTCAATTTTTTTGGATACCGGGCTGTAGTGTTGCCAGCTTGTTTTAAGTTACTTTACTTGGAAATGGAATTTTAGATTTATAAATGTCCGATAGTATTACAGTTTTTTAATCGGATCGGAGTCGTGTATTGGGAATTTAACGCCTGTTATTGACTTTTAGAGAAGTTCAAGCTGAGTTATACGAGTGTTAGTGAAATATATCAATAAAAGAGTTTTAAGATGGCGGATTTCCTAACTTAGTTATTTATACAATGAGCCTTTTCTAAATCATTTGTACTTGTTGTAAATAAATAAAGAAAAGAAAATATACTAAAAAAAAATACAATTCGTAAAAGCGGTCAATGATACGAAAATGTTGCAGTAATGTATAAGAAGACTAGATATTTCAATCACCAATCAATCAAAGAGGTTATCTTATTTTTATTTTTCAGGCTCAAAGGGACTATTTCGGCGCCCATACTTACGAGCTAGTGGACAAACCCGGGAACTTCATCCACACCAACTGGACCGGTCATGGCGGCAATGTCTCCGCTTCCACGTACAATAATTAATTTATCTGGACAAGAAAGACTTGCGCATAAATTTTACCTCTCTTCGGCTAATATTCGAGAAATGCTTTCATAAAAACGTATTAAAGAATCAAATTACGAATCTTTTGTAATAACCATACAGTTGTTAGTGTTGTGATCTTTTATGAACATTCCTTAGGTGTAAGCGCAATGTTCCTAGGTTAAGACAAGAACGTGCGAACGCTCTGCGAATTTTCGATGTATCTTATTTAATTTTTTGGTATTATATTTTATATTAATAATGTTCCATTTTATTGCATTTTTTTCGATTATCGATCCTAATGTACATCAATGGTTACACAGATTTGTGTATTTTATAGATTATTTTTATTGTATTGGTGAATGTTCTGTATGCGTCGTTAGAAATTATGGGTCCAAAATGAATTATATTTTATAGTTTTTAAATGCTGTTGAAATAAATGGGCTATTTTAGAACATGTTTGTTTCATTTATCAAACTAGCCATTGAATGTTTGTTTTTCTATGAATGAGTCCATCATTATACAATAATAATGAAAGAAGTATAATAAATATAATTCATAATATTTTATTCATTTAAAGTATGAATTTGGGCTGTTATCCTTTATACTTGCATGTGTACTTGCACTAGAATTCGTAGGTAGGTACTTTAAGCGCGTCACACATGGCGAAGATACTATAATATTTTAACCACAACATTTTGGGTCATTTGTAACAGGTTGGCGGTTCTACAGGGGTCTTAGTACGCAATGACAAAAAGAAAAATGATGGTCAGAACGCTGATACCGGATACCTTAAGATACTATAACGTTTTATATTAGAGAATCTTAACATAAAATATTATAGTATCTTCACCGTGTGTGATGCGCTTTATTCCCTTGATTATTCCACATAAACTTCTTTCCATCATTTCGACAGGGAACTTCATAATAGCAAGCTATCATGACACTTGTCATGCATTTTCAAATGGCATAGATAGTTTATTCAAGAGCTTTACAAAATTATGGGTTGGAACCATTAAATTAATAACATACTTGTCTTATTATGTATTAGAATCGATCTGTGAATCAATGTTGTGCCAAAATAATGGTCTGTGGAGTTTTGCTAACAACGCTTGTCTTAATATTATGGGCTCCGTGTTTGAAGAGAGGCTTATGGGCGAAACCAGGAAAACCAGTAATCGCAAAGGACAGAAAAAATCGAGTTTTCCTCATTACTCCCACTTCCGAGTGCTGTAAAATAAAGTGATAAGTAAAAGTTCTATTTTAATTAACATTTTATTTTTATCACATCGATAGAATTGTATTACAGTTGACAAAAGCATGGATAGGTAAGTACATCAATTACCGTTAAAACAACATCCAATTTGAAACATGTAATTAAAAATGATAATTAATTACTCCAGTAAGTAGGTTCTTATTGGCAAATAAATATTGCAAATAACTAACTACAATTTATATATCTTCTTAACTATGGACAGAGAGTGTAAATTAACATATTATTATTATTATTGACAAAAGCATGGATATACTTCATTATCAATATAACAACATCCACTTTGTAATATTACGTAATTAATTAATAATAACAATTAGTCCAGTAAGTAGTTATTATTTGCAAATAAATATTGCCATTAATTACAATTAATATTTTCTTAACTATGGGCAAAAATTATCATTGGAAATAAACGTATTTATACGCATACTGCGCACATTAAACACAGTTAAATCTGAACTGTCCAGATATTCTTAAACCGAATTAAACTATCAATTCCTTCGGCATTGCGAAATTAATTTAACATTGTATACTACTAAATAACATAAACTTGCACGAAGTAATCGTGATTAATAATAGTACTATAGATGCCTAGTGACTACCTGGGTGTTAAGGTAGACATGAATAAATTATGTACTTATTATTAGTCATAGAACTAATAGATCTCGGGTCATCCATGGTATGATACCTCATTACGAAGATCTTGTTTTAAATTTTTCGTATAACCGTAGTATATTATAATTAGTCTGTGGTATAACAGTATTTTTAAACCTTGTAATCCTCACACACTTATTGACTATTAATAAACACAGATTTCTTACCATAAAATGTATTATACTACTATGTTAAACTATTACTTAAAATAATCTGTACAGCAATTATTATAATGTCTATATTTTACATCCTATTAACTAGTAACATTTAAATGAAACGCACTCATTCAGAATTCATTTCATCACACAATAAAAAACAAATAGCAAAGGTGGATGAATGTTCAGGGATAGGTAGTAGGTATGTTTAATATTTCTAGATATGTATATAAACAAAAGTAGCTGATAATATGGAATTTACGTAACACAATAATTAGGTATAAGTCTTATATAATATTTTTTTAAAATCAATTATTACGTAATTTATACTTAGTGACAAAATTTAACTCCGGAGTCTGGACACGATGTTCACTTTAAGGGGCGGACTTTGCTTGCAGGATACAACAATATATTTAACTATTGAATTATTTCCGTTTCAAATGAAAACCGTAATAAGTACTATAATCTTTTGAATGCTGACAAATAATTGTGACTAATGCAAGAACTGATATTTTTTAAATATGGATACAATTTTAGAGAAATATCTTTCAGAAAATATTCTTAGATGTCTAATTAAATATATTTTCTCGGACTATGTTGTTTTGTACATAAAATATGTATTATTAAACGTTATAGGGAAGCTTTATATAAAAATATAATGTCCTTAAATTTAGAAAGATATCGATTTTAAAATATAAGTATGTAGGTAATCTGGACGAAGAGTATTTTATTTAGGTATATTCTTTGAGAATGAAATGAAGTAGGTTTATGATATTAAATTATCTAGGGTTAATAAAAACTACTCAATATTATAAATATTCCAACATCAATAAATAACTCTTCATTCTCACTGCATCAAGGCCATTCACCAAAGTTAATAATTAAAGCTTAAATTTTAATTTCACTATTATGTCTTTCAATTGTATGTACAATTATACCTAATCTAATCCTTAATTCCTATCAAGTTATAGAAAATAGATTAAAGACACATGAAAATTCGAATGAGGTCATGTCAATATACTTACTATAAAGTTTATTGACATATGAAAACCTTTTGGTGGCCAAAATGTAACGCATAGCGTACCTACTTTTGATAATTTTTTTGAGCTAAATTTCGCATTCCTATAAGTATCGCGATAATAATATGATGAATATGTGTAGATAGGTACGTAAATTTAAGTATTTAATGGTTAAGTACCAAATTCAAATGTTAATAATGTGTTGAGTGAAATGTAGAGCCAATTTGGAAGTTTAGATTTTAAATATTAGGTATGTAAACTGCTACAAGGTCTCGTTTAGATATTCTCATGGACTCTTTTTTGCAATTATACGACCGTAAAGATCCAAAACAAAAAAGCACATTCATACATTAAATTCGTTCGCTCGTCTATGGTCATATTCCATTCAGTATGACTATTATAATACAGGACATTGTCGGCCTTTTTATCATACAGCATTAAAACTGCAGGATAAAAGACAAATTAATTTTGTTTTTTTTTTCAGACCACATACTAATTCAGTAGATATTTTTAATTACTGACTAGGTAACTAACAACTTACAACATTAGCACTTATATTTATCAACTACTGATGCTTTTTGAGCATTTACTGTTCTTACTTCTACGACATTCATTAAATCAGTTTAAGTTCTGATTACCTATATTAGACTAAATTAAAGGAAATTTACACTTCTTTTGAAGAAGTTTCCTATCTATATTAAATTACCTAATAAAAATCTACAACATAATTTCAACACAAAATTTTCTACTAAATCTACTGGGACTTGTTCAATCAACCAGTAGAATCTACTTTCTTTGTGCGTTTCGACATGCATAAAGGGCTCTTTTACCGTGTTCCTATAATTTTGGACAATTTTGTGAGGAAGAACTTTTTTCATCCTTATTTTTATTTGGTGTACCGGTCTTTTAACTGAAACTTAAGTCAATATTTTTTTATTTATGAACGTATATATATATAGGTATTTATACATATAAGATAATGAAAAACGATGTAGGTCTCTAATGTAAAAATTAAGGCTATACTATACATACTTTGGAAAAAATATACATACTTAATAATAATTTCAAATATATACGAAAATGGCATTCTGTTGTTATATAAATATAGTATTTACATATTGTACAATAAATTTTAGTACAAAAATAGACCTCCCTCCTAATACCGCACAAAATCATAGGTCCATGAAATAAGCTCACTTTTCTTAAATCTATTTCTTATCTACTTACTTATCGTAATTTATGTATAAGATTTTGAAAATCAATAAACGAGACACACACCTAAATCAAAAGGTAATGTTTCCTTAGCCAATTGTATATGACTTAGTAATAATTTTTATGACACTATTTTTTTAAAGGTACATTAATGATATTATAAGTAAAAAGGTGTAGATAGCCAGATAGGTTCTTAGTACTGGAAAGCGAATTAGCCACATTTTACTTCAATTGTCTCGATGTCGCTCACGATAGTTCAATCATGCCATTTTCTTACTTTGACCACCTTTGACCTCTAATCGTGTGTGCGATAAGTGTGCTGTTTTTGAATAATCGAATGACAATTGTGTTGGTATATAACCTATCTACACCTTTTACTTATAATGTCATTGGGTACAATAAACCTTTATCATATCTAGAGCGTGTACTTGGTACCACTTTTTATAATACTATACTAAAGTTATATGTACAAAATTCTTAATCATTTTATGTTTATATATACATTCGTATATATACGTTTATCCGATATGATATTAAAGGAAGGAGGATTATTTTACCAGGTTGTAGCTATTGCTACGGAGGCTACGGCGTAGGTGCCTTCAACTAATCAAATATATTTACACGCCTCATAAGTAGTTCTTAATCAATTGTCAAATTTATAATTTTATATTATATGAAATGAATCGAAATGTGTTCCACAACTGTTTTGTGTACAGTTACCGCAGTAAATGCGATGAATATAATGTAATATCTTCATTTCATTTGAAAGAAACACTTAACACGCTCCGTTATATTATATTTATTTTGTTATACTGTACGTAATACGGATACGGAGACTTGAATTTCGGCAAGAGGAATGTACAGTATATTATGTTGAAAGTATAGAGAATAATACGTTAATAATTGCTCCAGTGAAATGAGGGAACAGACGTTTCATTTTATGCCAAATTAGAAATTGTGCAAATTAAAATTACGGTAATGGGTTTACGTGCTTGACTGATTGTGCGCAAATGTCACGTTTAATTTGAATCATACTTTAATACACCTTAAAGCTTTTTACCGGTAATTTTATCTTAAAATTCCAAAAAAACTTATAATTTTGAACAGACTAAGTAGCTATATTTTAGATGGGCCCGAAGTTAATAATTTTAAATTCGGTAAAAATACCCTGATGATGTGACCATACTCTCTCACATGAATAACGTTGGTCGATGTGTTATTCGTATAGTCTTCCCTATATAAATATAACCATGTTTATACATTTTTTATCAGTCGAATAAAAAATATTTACAAGTTTACCAGTCTCAAATCTGCAAGGGTATATGCAATTTTAAATAAGATAGAAGTCTTAACAAGCTCATTGGGTACTTAAGAAAGGATAGATAATAGTTTGAGTGTATTAGCGATTACAATTTATTTTCCTATTACTTCTACAATTAAATTTATGCATGTTCATGATAAGAGTTCACAAATCAACATGAAACGACCTGTGAATTTATTTCAAGTACGTTCAAGATTTATGAAGCTATAAATCCCGACTGAAATTTGTAAGTACGTTATGAGATCAACATGATGACTGAATATATTTATAAATAAATAAATAGAAATATATTGTATATAGCATTAAATTTTTACAAGAAATTATTTATTTTTTACAAGACGGCCTGATTGCTAAAGAGAAATCTCTTTCAGGCAACCATTCAAGGAAATGACAATCAATGCGTGATTTTTTAATTTAGACTTTAATATTCTTCGAAGTAAATCTAAGTACCAGTCTTATAAAATTATAAGTGTTATGTCAAACGTTGACCACATAACGTAGTACTACAATAAATTAATAAATGAAAAGGTTATTTTTTATTGTTATAGGTCGAGACTAGGTTATAATGTGCAATAAGATTCGATCTCGTTTTATGGATTAGTTGCAATGTCACAGTTCGCTTGCGAACTGTAACATTGCAAGCTTGTCTCGACCAGCTTTGCCAAAACTGGTTTACTCACATACCATAACAAAGTAATGAAGTTATTCAAATATTGGACAACAGTTTCAAAATAAATTTTGTATTTGAACATGCATGAAGAAAATATTAGAAGTGAAAATAGCGAGTAATTAAAATATCGGTTATATATTGCATGCCAGTTCAGATGGCGAACACTGTTACGCAATACTTTGTAATACAAAACATCTAATGTACGTGTTCAAGCAATTAATAAATGAATTTGAATTTATCAGTTGTAGATGACGTAGATACGTCATATTATGTATGTATTTAAAATATGGTCTCAAAACTTGTCGAAAAACTAAAAGCATTTATCACTTCATTACTTTGCTATGGTATATATTGTGAGTAGGTGGTAATCTCCCCAGCCGGGTTTCAGAAGGAAACCCTCCCACCAAATTAATTTCAAGTTTGTAGTGTATTAATTTTGACTCTATGAGTTATTTTATGCATGTTTTGTATTATTTTCAATTAAGAAATGAATTAATTTCCTTTATCTATCTTACTTATACGAGTATACTGTTCCTTTGAATATGCATTAAATTTTAACCGGAATATATGGGCTAATAATAATTAATTTATCTGTAACATTAATTTTGATTTCTATAAATATGGCATTCCTATAATGTTCAAAATTTCATTAGCTAACACATTTAATTCAAAATTAATCGTTATATTCACAAAAAACATGTGTGTGGGTCACATTAACAGAAACACCGGTTCTTTTCTTCTGTTATCTCTCTGTTTGCAGATAGTAATTTTTTAAATATCACGGATAAAACATTATTTGTTTAAAATGTTATTTTTAACAATTGCTACCTAAGCATTACTGATTATGTATTTGAAAACAATAATTACAATAATGGCAACCTCTGCTTGCGCAATTTTACCGGCAAACATAAGTTTCATTTGAAAAAAATGTGATTATAATTATGATTAGTCTTCACCTGGCAACCCGTGGATTGCTGAGTGAGACCTCATTTTTAAATTCCTAGATAATTTCAAATGTTATTCGGTTCACTAAAAATCGTAACTCATTAAAGGAACTGATTGCCACAAATTTAAATAAAGTTACGGTACCTTGTTTTTACTGAAAAAACTCATGTAAAACTGCTTTACAAAACATTTTCAAATGAGCAATAGACATAAATTCATAAACAAACTTACTATTTATATATTCATAGATTAACCATAATTATAGAGATTATCTAAAAATGGTTTGAAACGTACTTGTTCATTTTAAGTACGTTTAACCACAGCATTTTTTTTATATTTTAATCGTATACGTGAATTCATTAATCCTAGAAACTACTTCTAATTACGTCTAAAAATTTGGCACTAAATTTAACTACCTACTGGTTCTAACTTATTAACATAAGTGAAGTTTCCACTGATTGTTGAAGTGGATATCAATCAATTACCTAACATTACAAAGTGATTATATGTTGCGTAAAATGTTTTGTTTCAAGTAGGTAAGTAAGATGTAAAGTGTAAACGTAGATACATATTGAAGAAGTTAACGGCTGAAAAAACTACTCTGTGTTAGGTACTAGATACATTATTAACTACTGTCAACACTACAACACTACCACGTAAACATTCATTGTTACTAAAAAATGGATATAAATATCCAATATTATGAATATTTTCATAATTAAATTTTATTCACGTTCACGATAAGAGTTCACAAATAGTTAGAAACAACTTGTGAACTTATATCGAGTTCGTTCGAGGTATATACCTGTAAAGATAACCCCGACTGAAATTTAATACGTTATGTGATCAACAAAATGACTAATTTTCTAATATAACTTTTGATTTTTATTAAATGCAAGTATGTACTTAAAATGATATGTTTTCTTTTTATTTTTATTTAAAGATGGGTGTTCCACAAAAAGCGGAAGAGAAAAAATGAATTATAAAAGAGTAATAAAAAAAAATACGAAATAAAAGATGAAGATATTTGGAATAATGACTTGTCGGTCAGTCTGTAGGTACGTACCTTGATCACGCTGAAACTATAGGAGAGATAAAAATTACTAGAGGCTTTTATCTATTCTAAGATCTATTCAGTACAGATCTTCTCGTAGAGGTAAAGTTAAAATTTGTACATAGCACTAATTCAATACCTATTGGATTCTTTATAAATAAGAAAATATTTTAATTTTGACCATGTTCTGGCACTAAGCTAAGCTTATTTGATTGGAAATTTTGAAAACTCAATGTTTTTTTTATCAATTTCTTTTTGTTTAAATGCTTCACCTGAGCCATATGTTGACCACATAACGCAACGTAACGAATAAATAAAAAGGTTAGCTTTTTATTGTTATAGATCGAGACTAGATCGCAATAAATGTCGATCTCGTTTCATAAAATAAGTTGCAATGTCACAGTTCGCAAGCGAACTGAAACATTGCAAGCTTGTCTCGACCTTAGCAAAACTGGTTTACTCACCTACCTCGGCAAAATAATAAAAAACTATGAATCTTTATATGAATATACAAAAGAAAATCGTGATAGTTATAATATTATTGTTTGTAACTCAAGAATGGCTGAACTGATTTTAACGATTTTTGGTTCGTTGTATTTGTCTCCTTTGCAATTAGGATATAGAACTATTAAAAATAAGAAAAATACAGTCCGGGCGGAGCCGGGGCGAACTTATATTGAAATTGATTCATTGAAGTTATTTATATTTTAAAAGTTCTATCAATATAAGTATTTAAATAAAATCCAAAATTATGGCGCTATGAATTATTATTAATTTAAAGTAAGTTCTAAAATTAACTAAAATAAAAATAAATTAAAATATGCATAGTAAACAAAGGTAAAATTTTTAATATTTTGCCGTGGTACCTAATGTGAGTAGGTGGTCATTACCCAGTCGGGTTTCTGAAGGAAACCCTCCCACCACTTTTATTCAATTAAGAAAATATTCCCCCCATCTTACATCTCACAAAAGTATAAAAAACTGTATCTTCTAATCTCACCCTTATTTGGAGAGTTAGGTAACATTAAATAATCAGAGATATAAATCAATAGCAATAATTTGTCAGATCATAAATAATGCCCGTTTATCCCTTTCTTAAGGTTTCGTTTATAAAATTGCACTAAGAAGATGTCTTTATGTGTCACAAAGGTTAATTTACCCTATTTGTAGACTACCTACCTTTATAGTTATTTTTTGTATTTAACTAGAGAATGTTAAATACATATTTGTTATCCTCCTAAGAGTATTTTTGCTAATGTATTTACAAAAAAATAATAATAATAGATATCTAAAAATTGTCATATCAAGGAAAATCTTAACTGCCTAAGTATTTATGTACCTAACTTTAAATTTGTTTATTTAGTGCATTTCAGCTAATGTATGACGAAAGTTTTAGCAATAAATTGTTTACCGAAGGGTTTTTGAATACCTTTAAACTATTATATATTATCGACTATAGTTTTTTTTTATATTGTTATGAAGAAATTTGATTTGTTCTCAGTATTTGGCACGATATTAAACCTGAGGCATGTTTTAAGAAACTGTCATTACTCGATATTAATATACCGAAAGGGATATTGATTCTAATATCTTTAATCGTATAACATAAAATATTATGTTATAGGTATCTACTTTTAATTTAATTGCTAAGCGTCATAGTATAGTATTATAATATTATCTGTGGCATTATACATACATTCCTTATATTATCAAATGATTATATCATAATGAATATCGTCAACCGAGGCAAGTGTGACAGTGGGGCTAGTGTAACAAATTCAAATTACGCGCCCTAAACACGTTTATTTGTTTTAACGCCATCTAACGTACGTTAGAAGAACTTATTCATCATTAATTTTTATATCGACACACAGCAAATACTCAACTGTTTTACCGACATACGCCATTTTGAAAAACAAAGCGAATTATGATTGAAGTCCGTGATATCTGGGACGTCGCGTTTAGTGATTTTTGGTGTTTTGGAGTGATGTTTTAAGGAGTTAAAGGTAAGCGACAAAGTATTACGATTTGTATTTGAAGTTTTATATGTTTCTGTGCCCAAATTTCTGATATTCTTTGACATATGTGCAATGTCACACTTACCTCACCCGCTAACCTAACATGGGAAAGTGTGACACAGTCACACTTACCCCAGCCCTTTTGTATGAGGATACCATGATAGTGATGGGACAGCATATATTTATACAACGATTTTTTTAAAAGTAAAATTGAAGAATTTTTTTTGTTTTAGATGGTACGATACTATAAAAGAAAAGTTACTGATAAATACTCTCAAGAAACTCTACGCGAAGCAGTCAAAGCAGTAGGTACGGGAGCAGCATATGACAGCTTTGAAAGCATCCAGAGTTTACAATGTTCCTAGAGCAACTATAATTTCACACGTAAATGGTGTTCGTGGTGTAAAATCGAAATCTCATGGGAGACCAACAGTTTTTTCAGAGGATTTTGAGAAGAAAATGGCTTCAATTGTAATAGTTACTTTTTTTAATTAAATATAATATTTAACTAATAAGTACATATTTACGTTTTATTATAATGCTTAAACCTTCCCGGGGGAAGTGTAACATACTGTCACATCACTAGTCCTTGAAAAATCTGTCACACTTACCCCTTCTAGAATATAAATCTGTTGCAAGCAAGAATAGACTATCGTGTTATTGAATTAGATTATAAATTAAGTTGACATATTTAATATCTCATTATTTCAGTAAGAGACCAGCAACAATAACCAGAGGAACAAATAAAAATGCTATCTGTTACACTTGCCCCATTCCTGGGGTAAGTGTGTCAATCTCCAACCTTCCTTTCTTTTTGCTTACGTATGTCACACAAAACTTCTAGGAACATTACAAATCATTGTTAAAATATTGAACAAATGAATAATTAATGTATTAAAATTAAAATATCGGCATAGGACTATTACGGTAACGAAATGTTTAAAAAAATAATTTGTACCATTTAAATTTATGTCACACTTGCCTCGGCTGACCTTACACAAATATCACTATAATTTTAACTATCATTATACATAACAGTCATTATTCTAATGTAACCACTGCATGGCGTTTAATAACACTTTTTATACAGGTTTCCATCGGAACTTTTTCTCGTATTCAGTTTCGAAACACTATTTTATTGTTCATGTATATATTGTAACACAAATGTACCTCGCGTGCACTATATGACTCAATTGTATTATAATTTCCAAGATAAAATGTGCATTATCAAAATTATATAAACAGTTTATCCAGTGCCACACCAATGCATCTTCAAACTCCATCAGTCTAGATGTTACACAGCTCGGTCCCGTTGCCACAATTCTGGATCTTCGGGTGTTTAGAAACACCACCAACGACAACATCAGGAGGATTGCTCCTCCTGCAAACCTCATTCAACCTGTTCGTCACTTCTGTATATTGTACTGTCCTCCGCGTCGCCGCTGCGCGACGGCTGGCGCGTCTGAACGCGCGAGCTGGCTGCAGATTCTTCAGGATCAGTGCTCGTTGTAGCTTTACTCCTGTATTCATTAAAATAAAGTCAGTCAACAGTGCTGTCAGGTAATATCTTATAAAGCACGAAGACGTGAAGCTGCAAGTCTTTATACAACCTCTACGCACAATCTGTACAACTAACACGTGACGCACATCTCAACACTTTTATTATGTTTACCACCTACGTCCTGATGTTTTTTCTAAGTGAATGAATATGAACAGTGTAATGATATTTCTGCAATTTTCTAGTCTACTGTCTTGTTGTAGCATGTCCATACAAAACAGAGGAAGAACTAGGAATGAAAGAAATAAAGCACAGAAAACTAAGTATGATGAACAACTATATGATGAAATTAGAAAGCAACGAACCAAATTTATAATGTATAATTTATTGTAATTCCATGTTTAATTGTGATGCATCTATTCTTAAGGCATCTATTATGTACGTTAATGATAATGAAACGATCGTTCGTTCACGTCACGTTCGTTAACGTTCACGTTAAGAAAATTGTTTTATTTTCTACGTCATCTGTAATCTAATATTTTCATGAAAATGAGCACCTACGTGATTATAATAATTATAACTGCGTTTTTAGACGCATTCTTTAATGTGTTTTATAAAGTTTTCGTTATAAAAATATAAGCGCTGAAAACAAAAAATAAAAATAAAATATAATGGTCGTAACGTAAGCCTTGATTGTGTTACATAATGTTTTATTGTATTTGAGTAAATGGCTACTAATGTAAGTGTTCTTGCCTCTTGAAGAACATCAGCCAGCCTCTTTTTTGTCATCCATCCAATCTTGAGTTCCAAGCTGAAGTATTGAAGATTGAGCTGACAATGTTAAGTGAAGTCTCATCACTTCCGTAATATATAAGACTAAATAAAGACTATTAGGGAGGACTAAATAAAATCTTATATGTACCATTTTACCCATGTTCTATTTCACCAAGCATGGACGCTCACAATTAAATGATCTAAACACTAGTTATAGTACAATAATATGTTGGACGAATAAAAATAAAATGATAAAGGTACTGAAAAATATAAAGTGAAAATTATATTGGTTACTATTGAGATTGAGAACTTAAGATTTTTAATAAAATAACAAATAATTTGATAATATCAATTTACTAACCTGCTTCCTAATAGTTTGTACTTCTTGTCACTTTTTTCGCTCGGACTTGGGCTTGGTCCTCGGTCTAAGTGCTACGAAATTATAAAATGCAACGTATATACAATACTCGTATATATAAACTGAGACTTTTTAGGTTATTTAAAATAATCTGTGTACATTAATTGCGAGTTATTTGGCAAAATATTACATATATTAAATACCTATATTTATATTGTAATATACAAATATACAAATTACTGCTTCAGAATTAAAATCATAGATTAAAAACGTCAACATTCTAATATAACTCGTATTACAAAGTAATTACCTGGCTAGAATAGATGGGTGTATCCAAATGTGATTGGCTGTATACATTGCCCATTTTTGACAATGGAGGATTTTTGAATGAGTAGGAGAAAGCTAAACCACGTTTTAGCGAATTCCTGAAAGAATTTTTATAAATACAATTTGTTTCTTCAACATTATGAATTTTTCTTTTGATAGTCTTTAAATAAAAATAAATAAATTAAATTTTAAAATATCTATTGAAACATAAAGGTTAAAAAAGATAAAACAATAAAATTTAGCACCTGGTCGGGCTCGGCGGCGGGTAACTGATGCCACGATTATCCGGTGATAAAAATTGTGAGGCAGCTAATCGATTTCGTTGTAACAGTTCTTGGTGAGATCGGTACATTCTTTCGGATGCTGAAAATCCAGGTTGACTGCAAATATAACTTAATGTGAGTCACTCCATACATGCTCCAAACGGAAGAAATGTATAGCTATTTTTATGTTGATTTTCAAGTCCGCATTTATCGCATACTTAATGCGAATATTTATTAATAAATATTTTCTATTAATTTTCAAATTATTATCTTTCGAAAATTTTAGATAAGAGAAGGAAGATAAAGAGTATTACGCACTTTTAATTGAATGCATAATACTTTCTCTATTACTACACTTTACGGACCAGTCAAAGTCAAGTTACAATGAAGCTGATGAAGGCGATTTAAATTGGAAAAGGATAGGTAACGCAGTCTAACCCTTTTTTAAGTAGGGAAATCTTGCATAGAAATCCACGGCCCCCGGGGAAGGAGCCGTGGGTTATGCCGACATAAGAGACTGGGTTAGGTTACCCCAATACTCGCGGCCCTATCAATAAAACGGCTCGACGGAACACAGTGGGGTCTTAGTCGGTAAGAATTCGAATTCTTACCGACTAAGACCCCACTGTGTTCCGTCGAGCCGCTTTATTGATAGGGCCGCGAGTATTGGGGTATATGTATATCTATCCCGTATTAAGAAAATCAATAGAACCTAACCTCACACTTGTCGTTAATTGGTAAGACTCTTGGTTGAGATTCGGTTGACTGCTGAGCACGGTGACATTGTTTTGGCCGTGCACACTCAATGTATGTCGACTTGGCTGCGCCGGCGAAGGTGCTAGTAAAGCAGACGAGGTTTCCGGCGGCTGAAAATTGACTTGTCTAAATATTTCGATATGGTAGCCTAAGCTATTATCAAATGATGTAATGATATGATATTAAGTGTTAAGTTGTTACCGTAAAATGTATTATGAGTTATGTGCTTTTATATTGTATTATTATCATATAAATGTATCTAAATAATGATAATCTTTATGAGGTACTTGGCAAAGTACGTTGTACGAGTAATGAAAAAAGTTATTTGTTTTGTAAAACTTTCAAGAGAAGTGAACACTACCCAGTGTACTGAAATAGTTTGACTGTGAACGAGTCGTGTGACGATGTGACTGTGTGAAAGGGGCTCAGTAATGACACCAAATTACGTACCGGTTGCTCCACGGCTACTGGCGTGTCACACTCGTTCACCACGTTCACTGTGATTGATGTTATTGCTGAAAACGAATCGAGCTGGTAAAATGTAGGTCAGATGATCCTCAAATATTTTGTAAGAAAACATCTTGCGTGAAGACGATAACGCGTATGAAAAACATCTTCGTATAATGAAGCTTTTTAAGTAGACTTCTGTGGCGTCAATTTTGTTAAATTTACTGTAATTACATTTTTATCCAAATATTTTCTTTCCATTTTATTTTACATCGTTTTTTGCTAATATCAACTGAAAATTTAGCAGTTGCTGGCAACACGACATTTATTATGCACACATAAATAAAAACAAATTGAACACTCATTGCTTCATAATCAATAAATAAACAAAAACATAGAGGATATAGACAGTGAATCTGAAAATAGGCTATCATCTCATGCATTAGAATAATAAGGCACAAATTTAAACACAGTAAAATCAAATAAAGTAATACGAATACATACCTTTGCAAGAAATAAAACAGCAAAACAAAAATAATAACTTACTTTTTCACATAGGAACACACAGGTATAAGTAGCCTCCACACAACTCTTCAGGAAAGATAGGTGACAGAGGGTAAATCAAAGGAAAACATTTGGCTACAACGGAGCGGTCTGCAGGGACTTACCCGCCAGCTGGACTATGGGGCTCTTAGAACGGGAGCGCGGTTCGACGGAGCGTCCTCTACGAGGGAGAAGCCGCCTAAAGCGGCTTTCCTCGGGCACAGGCACACTGTGGGTTATACTACATGATTAACAAAATATGAATAAACAATCATTTACTTACGCTGGTCATATTTCTGATCAAGGGAAGCGCTTGCTCTGTATATGATTTTGCTTGGCCCAAACTGCTGATCGTCGCGGGAGGCAGCGCTGTTGATTCGGATTAATATGAACTGTTAACGGCGTGTGTATTTCGCAAGTGAACATACTTTCGCAGTGTCCATCGGTTATCTCCTTCCTATCTTGTATGCTCTTAGATTCTCAATCCAAATAAATTATAACTTCTAGCTTATACACTATATATACACAAATAGTTTGATGGAACTCTGCATAATAAAATAAAATAGATACAAAGAAAAAAAGACAAAATATATCGCTATTAGGTTTTTTCATGAAATCCAAGTCTGTAATTGAAAGATTAATAGCAGCGCGACCTGTTCTTGACTTACAACAAGGGCGATAAAATTGCGTAACATTTCACGAAGATACGGTTGGCAAAAAATAGTCGCTAAGCATTAAATATAAGCAGAAATAACCTGAGAGACTGTTGGAAGCTGGACAATCGTGACTGTCGCGAGCTGGCAGTCGAGCTCCGGTGGATGAATTGACGATGAGAGCTTGAAGGACCCGCTCGAGGACCTTGACAATCACAATGGGATCACATTGATACTAAATCTGGTTTCAATTTATTGTTAAAGCAAATAAATAACAAGAACACGTTCCAAATTCTTGCTAAAGCCAGAGAACGTTAATTTAACCTTCTTTTTTAAATAAATTGTCTATTTAAAACATGAGTTATTTATAGTTTGCGTTTGTAGCAAAATAAAGTTATTATTAAAGTCTTGAAGGTACGAAATCACAATTATTATTTTTTGGACTTATTTATGCCAATTGTTTCTACATCTGAAATTCTATATCTCATTAGGCTTTTTCTACACTATATACATACCTTCTATGGAGTCAGTCAAGGACTGAGAGTATTCGTTGTCAGTGGAAGCCCCCATGCTGCGATGCAACATTGTAGCTACTCTTTCACGAGCTTCGTTTTCAACTGCTATCTCTTCTGCTGACTTTATCTAACATTTGGCAGTGTGTGTGAATATTTACATAAAATAGAAGCACTGTTAGATAATGAATTGCCCTGATTTTACATATTATTCACCTTCTCCTAATATAATACTTTATATTATGCATAAATAAGCAAGATTATAAGTTGCTTTGCTGTTAAACCGTTAAAAGATAACACAACTTACAGTACGAGTGTTTAAAACCAGTCCGTTGCGAATGTTATTGCGAATTTTTCAGACTATTAAGAAGTCTTCATTTAAATATGCGATACGGAATAAAATTATCTAATCAATGAGGAAACTTTTATTTTGAGAGAGTTACAGTTATAATTTAATGAATAGTTTTAATTATGTTTCAAGTGGTAAATTGCTTTATTCCAAATGATAAATTATTTGTGTGTTATTACGTGTTTAATTGGTTTCGATAAGAAAAATATTACGAGCTGAATAAACTGTTATTCTCTAACTTACTCTGTGGGCCATAGAGGTGTCTGTGGAGGTATCTAAGTCCATTTCGCTTAGATCTCTGTTGGGATTTCTCGCTGCCCATATACTCATCTCATACGACATTTTAGCTTCTTTTATTTTGCTTTCCAATGTCTGTAATAAATATAACATATGCAACCTGACATGCGATAAAAATATATAAGTAGTATTTTTTATCGTTTATTTAAATAGTAACAATATGAACTTATCTGCTTTACCTTGTTACCAATTTAAGAATAGTAAAAAGATTTTTATGATTCGTTGTGAGAAAGTATACGATTTTAGATGTATAGCATGTATGTATGTATTGTTAACCTTTAAGCTCTGGGCTGGGGTTGGGTCCTTTGATGATTCTGTCAGAGAAAAGCAGCCCATAGAAGAGCCACATTCGTCCACTATTAAGAACAAATGCCCGTATAGTTGATTCACGTTTTTAATTAACCTCTGAGCGTGAATCAGGCGCGCCAAAAATATCTTCGGTCTAAAAAATAAATGGCTATCAAAGAATCTGATAAGGACACGACAACATCAAAATAGTTTTATTTGAATTGCAAATTGCTAAATGTAAGTAATGGCAATGTTTCGCTTTTATTAACATTGTATAATGTATATGCTATAGGTTTATACCTATAGTACCTATATAAAAAGGTAGTAAAGACAGATACAAATCGGCCTTATAAAACTGGCTAACATTATTCATGTAGCTTGTATCATAGACGACTTTTTGTTCATTTATTTTACAGCATCGTTTCGGGGATTTGTCGCGGTTTGACCTGCGTAAAGTGCGTCACACACGGTGAAGATACTATATTATTTTATGTTAAGATTCTCTAATACAAAATATTACAGTATCTTAAGGTATCCGGTATCAGCGTTCTGGCCATCATTTTTAGGGTTCCGTACCTCAAAAGGAAAAAACGGAACCCTTATAGGATCACTTTGTTGTCCGTCTGTCCGTCCGTCCGTCTGTCAAGACCCTTTTTCTCAGGAACGCGTGGAGGTATGAAGCTTAAATTTATATCAATTACTCAAGTCTACTGTCCCTTGAAGCTGTGAAAAAATCAAACTTCTAAGCCAACGCAATCAAAAGATACAGCCGTTTATGCCGCAAATTTTCGACACATGCAAGGGAATCAAAACCTACAGGGTGCTTCCCGTAAACTTAGAATCTTGAAATTTGGTACGAAGCAACGTCTTATAGCATAGATAAAGGAAAAATTACGAAAACCATAAATTTTTAGTTACATCACAAAAAATATTTTTTTTTAATAATATTAAACTTACTACCCATTTCCTCATAAACGCGTAGAGGTATTAAATTGAAATTCATACCAAATACTCAAATCTATAATACCTTTAAGCTGTAACAAAATCAAACTTCTATGTCAACTAGACTACAGGCCCGTGTTGAAAAAATTATGGGTCATTTGACCCACCACCTGACCTATCTAGAATGATATAAGAGCATAAAATAATAAGATTCAGCACTATGACGTCACTTGTAAGCTGTCCACCTGAGTGCAGATGAGAATTCGAAGGTTCAGGAAGAGATTTTCTCCCCTTGTCTCCATGATTTTTGTACGGCGTTACGGAATAATTGATTAAAAGTAGTATAGAAATAGTATGACACAGATGCCGTACAAAATCAAATGACCAAATTTACCCCGGCAACTGTCGAAAAATAAAAATAAATTCCGACTTTTTGGACCACCATTTTTGTAAGGAACCTGTGTCATACTATTTCTATACTGCTTTTAAGCCATTATTCCGCAACGCCGTACAAAAATCATGGAGACAAGGGGAGAAAATCTCTACCTGAACCTTCGAATTCTCATCTGCACTCAGGTGGACAGCTTACAAGTGACGTCATAGTGCTGAATGTTATTATTTTATGCTCTTATATCATTCTAGATAGGTCAGGTGGTGGGTCAAATGACCCATAATTTTTTCAACATGGGCCTGTAGTCTAAACGCAATCAAAAGAAACAGCAATTTAAGCTGCATATTTTGAAACTCGCAAGTACTCGCAAGGGAATCAAAACCTAAAGGGTACTTCCAGTCGACCTAGAATCTTGAAATTTGGCATGAAGCAACGTTTTATAGCACACATAAAGGAAAAATTCCGAAAACCTTAAATTTTTAGTTACATTACAAAATATATATTTATTTTTTAATAAATATAAACTTATTACTTTTTTCCTCATGAACGCGTAGAGCTATCAAGTTGAAATTCATATCAAATACTTAGATCTAATTGCCTTTAACCCGTGAAAAAAAAAAATTGCAGGTTTGTACGGAACCCTCGGTACGCGAGTCCGACTCGCACTTGGCCGGTTTTTCTTTTTGTCAATGCGTAGGTACTAAGACCCCTGTAGAACCGCCATCATATTATATATTATCTTCACCGTGTTTGACGCGCTTAAAGTCAATAACTAAATATAAAATGTTATTTAGTTGTTGACGTACCTTATCATCTTATATGGCAATACATTTCCCTTAGACTGTTTTTTACAAATCATCATTAAATCTGTTAGTAATATTACGCGTACTTCCACCTGTAAGAAAGCATTTAATTGTTTTTATAATTATTGTTTGACACCACTATTATTTTCTAAAAAACAATAGCTAGGGCAAACGAATAAATTCGCAAAAAGTAATTCGCTTGCATATCTTAAGTTACAAAAAAAGGATGCATCCACATTCGCATAACCGTGATATTTTAATATCTTGCCTCTTTTCCGATGTGGTCTTTGAAGCGGAACTCACTGTCTAAAATCACACTACGGTAGTGCGACAGTGCACAGTGAGCCATAGGGTGCCTCAGGTTCAAGGCACTGTTGCATTTGAATAGTTTCTCCATTTCTTCGTCCTTAAATTCCTGAAATAGTGTGCTTTTGTAAAAAACAACTCCCGTATAAAAGTTTCAGCAGTGCCTTTAGATTAGGCACGTGTATGAGATTGATGCTATACATGCAATTTAATATAATATATTATTTGAATATTATTATTTCAAATATACTTACAGAGCTTATTATAACTTATAACATTTTTTTGTTTTGGTCGAGAGATATTTATTTCTCAGACTAAGTTTAAAGAAAATTTTATGCGTGAAAAATGAAGTTTATTTTATTGAAAGTAGTTTACGTACCAATTCATAGGGTTCAATAGTACAAGTTAGCTCATCGAGCTGTTCCAACTCTTCGCGCTGCCGCATTGATCGATTCAAATCTGTCACGTAACATTTTACGAAGCTTTCCTATTATGTGAAATAAAAAAACGTTGTCAAATCAAATACTTACGAAAGACATCGTCCTGACATATGATATGATTTTTAACATGTATTTCCTTTTTTTGTACTTACGTATTTATTCACCATTTTGTGTTACTTACTTTTGTTAATACCTATTACCTAAATAGTTTCTGAAAACTGGCAAGCTTAACAAATATTAGTATATTGAAATTATTGTAGCTAATCTAATTTGTGCACCTTTGTAACGCATATTTTCAATAAAAATTGGCTGTACAATATATGTATTACTACCCAAAGGGCTTAGACTATATCGCCCCTCCAAAAAGGCAAACAGACACAGATTTCTATATGAGGGAACAAAGTTGCTTTTTGTTCGAATTGACAACATTTCATTTTTTCATGAAATCATGAAGAAACCGTTTCTTCATTTTGCTATTGTGACCACTGAACATATTTAATTTTTTTTTTATATCATATTTTAAGAGAAAATAAATAAAAACAAAAACCGATCTGACGTCAAACATTCGGTAGAATACATAAATAAGTATCTGAATTAGAACAGGAAAAATGTAGTCTACTGTATGAATGAGGTCATTTTGACGGATTTTTAAACTAAAAAAAAAGAAATCCTAAATATTTTCGAAAACCAAAAAATACGGGTACTTTTCTTTTTAAAACGTTGCCAATGTTGTCAAAAATAATCTGAGTAAGTTTTTAAAATATTTTTTTGAAGAAGTATATTTGATAATATACTTCTTCTAATGTATTTTGTAACAATAATTTTATTATAATATTATTTATGTACCAATTTAAGAACGGAATGTATTGTACCTCTATAAGTACAGTATATTTTCTAAAGCTGTATACAATAATATCTGTATTGTATACACTGTATCTCTATACAGCTTTTACATTAGCTTTTTCCACTGAAGAAATTTTAATACTTTTAATAAATATTTAATTGGATCCAGTTGAAATATTAAAATTTACATCAATGTTCACCCAAACAGAAATCCCGCATATAAAAATGAACAAAAGCGCCTTAAGACTAGGTTGCGGCGTGACCATGTCTGGTGGCCTAATATAAAAGGGGTTATATTCCTAAGTCCACCCCGAATGAGTAAGTGAGCTTACCATTGCTTTTAGTGAGCCTGTTTCATCAGTTCCACCTGTATACACAGCGACTCGGCTAAGTATAAGGCTATACTTAGTGAGCCGCTGCATAGGTTTGACCAGAAGATCGGCTAACTGAAGTCTAAAACCGAAAAACCAGGCTTAGGGGGGGTAAATCACAAACATTATGAAAATATACGTCAAAACAAAGGTGCGTATACCTGTTACATGATTTGTGTGTGTAGCACCAGGTAAGGTACGTCGAAAATTCAGGGTCCGCTTGTATACTCCGGAAATAATCCATCATCTTGGCTTGTTCGTTCATATATTTCTCGTATGGTTGAAATACCTCGTGGAAACGGCAAAAGCCGTTAGCCATCAATTCTGATTTGTAACTAAAAGTTTACGTCATATTGCAATTATGTAAACGACAAACAAAAGAAAACTAGGAGTAATGGATTCCATACTCAACAGACGTATCGATAATATTATGAACGATGTAAACCAGGCCCAGTGTAATTGTAAATACTTGTTATATTTTTGCGTAACATTAACTCATTTAATTCCAAATTACATACCTCTGCTTCTTTTTATATATTGTAGAAACATTCATATCATACCTACAGTTTAAAGCATGAGCGAATAAACAATTAAGAAAAATAAATTCTTACGGCTCATTATTTTCAACGGCTTCTTTAACCATTGGATAAAACGTCAAATTCCAAAAAGTGAGGTTTGCATTGAGTAGATCTGGGATATTCGAGAATAGTCTCTCAGTATCTACTTCGAGCATTTTACCATTGTCTTGTAGAGCGTGCGCGGCTGCTATGAATATCTGAAAATTATATATATATAGGTATATTGGTTTCGCTGGTCGGTTTCAAGTGTTTGCCATCGAAATTCGTGATAATTTGGTTTTTAAATTAAGTATACAAATATATATCATAATAATGCTGAAATATTTTCATTTTATTGATAACGATCACACCCTCTATCTTTTTTAATTCTTAACGTATGGCCGCTTCTATGTACTTTTCCTGCGACCAAGTTCTTAGTACTCCACGATTTCAGATTAACTTTACGAACTACCGAGCTGCCTTTTATTTTAAATGCAGTACAAGAAAATTAACTTTTCTTTTACCACTCGGGGAGTGCCAATAAAACCAGGACGGGGTTGGGTCGTGCTCTCTGTTTTATGCGATATTGTAGCCAGGATAAACGACAGATGCGCTTCCTATTTCAAACTTTCTTTCAATTTACTTCCGCGATCAACGACTAGATAAACTTGCGTAGGCTTAATCATTTAACGCGATTAAAAATCTTAATAGAATTATTCTGATCGTGAGTATCTACATGCGGCGCCATACACACGGCTATCGATTATCATACACGATAGAAAGCTATGAATATTCATTCTGACAGGATACCGACAGGTTTGCGTTGTATTATTGCGTTTCACTAATACCCTCTTCAACTCGGCCCGTTGAGCATAATTGGACGTGACGTAATATGCCGATAATTTTTCTATTTATTCCTTCTATACGACTTATTGATTCGACAACATCATCACAAAGGAAAACTAATTCCACTTTTGAGACACATTTTGTTCGAGCTGGTATAAAGGATGTTATAATGGCCTATCGGCTGAGTTTGCTCGTGGTTGTTTTGCAATTCCATTGTGACTGGTTGTTCTATTTGAGTGTTTTTAAAACGTATTCGACGTTAAAAAATGGATTTAAACTGAACCGTGTAATTAAATCGCGTGATTAAAATCTTCAGTTTCTCAAGTTCAAGAAGGCTATACATAATATTTGTTTCCTCTTGTTATGGTAATTAGATATGGGTAAAATACGACAATAATAGTGTGTTGATAATAATATACTGATGTTAACGATTTTAATGGTAAGTATTTCATTATTTTCCACTATAGGATAATTATTGGCACAACTTCATAACTTAGTGGTTGACGGTTGTGAAGTTCAACTTATACCTAATTGAATTTTTATTAATCTATGCGTGAACCGAGGCACATGTTGGAAAATATTATAAATTATTAACCCTCTGCATATCAAAGAAATCAGTTACGCGATAAGCTTTATGCATTATAAATGTGCAGAAAGGGTCGGTGCTACGTCTTATTTTCCGGCTTACCTACCATATACCTAAATATTACCTGATAACATGTCATGTCATAACAATACATCCCACGGCGAAAATATTTTTTAAATAAAAAATATAGTCTGTATTTGATTAACTGATAGTTCTTACTTCTCAATGATGATTAAAAAATATATAATATATTTAGTCCTTAATGTTCCTACAGTGATAGATAAGATAAGATAAGTTAATAAGTTACCGTGTGTATGCCCAATAAGATGTGATTCTAAAGTTTAGTATTTGATATTATAGGAACTAAGTCGTTATAAGCCTTCAAAATACATCCATCTTTCTATCTATGTAAGTTTTGGTGGCCTTCATTCAGCTACGTAACCACACAAATAACGGATACAAAGAACAAAAGAAAAAACTATAATGAGGAGAAATCAAATCATCGCATTTAAAAACAGTTCATATTGTGTAAAAACTGATGATCGTAGGCCATATTATTGCACGCCTCATAAGCGAAGCGTTGAGGTGGGTACTACTGTCACTTCGCGCAAAACATCTGATTTTTCAAACTTAAAATGTCTTTATGTATCATACATTGCACTTGTAAGATAATACATACACACACATATTAAGAAAAAACATTATTTTTAACGTTCATGATATTTTTGATGTCATTTTTGTTATTTAAACTAGTTAAAAAACAGTTTAAAAAAGTTCTGTCTTGGACGTCCGTGTGTCTGTATGTGCGGATCCTTTTTCTTGTTAACACGATAGCGACCGAAATACTTTACTAATCGAGTCTTTTTTTTTCTCTTACGCTTGAGTATGCTCAGGAATAGAACCCTTTCATTTTTCAGGGTCTGATTCGATGTGGTTTAATTGTTATTAAATAAACAAAAATAATAATTAATAAATATTTATTAAAAAAAAATTATGAGGCGTGCACTTTTGGATTTTCCAAATTATTTAATAATGTTGTGAAGAGTATCTAAGAGATAATAAATTACTACTACTACTTTTGGACGATATTAGTTTGTGTACCGCATCCAAAATTAAATAAAACACTTTTTAATGAATATAATTACAATACAAATATATATAATCGTAAACCCTTGAAATTGTTGAAATATTACCGCAATTTGAGTATTGTAGAGATACAGAGAGCGTTATGTTTTATAAAAAACAAGATAGACACAGGTCACAACGTATATAGTTTTCCGCTTCGTTTCTAATCCTTCTGAGAGTGCATTTTATAAATTAAAATAGTTTCATTGCATTAGGTCTAGCAGGTACAATCTACTTTAATCGAATAAACTTGGACGATTGCACAATGTCTTTGTTTATTTGCTGGTACACAACGGAGATTTTTTCAATGACTTTTGATAGAGTCGCGTGGACCTATATCTAATAAAGCATCTCCATGACTGGGAGTAAAAAGAACAAATATAAAGGTTAATTTTTAAAGTTAGCAGAAGCAAGCTTCAAAAGGAATTATCGAAACATGGTGCCGTGCTATATGGTGATATTCGGTGCGTGAGTCCAACACGCACTTGACCGCTTTTATTTGTAATAAACTCGAAATTATTTACTATAAAAACTTTTATTTGATTTGTCTCATAAATAATAGCTTCCCAATGATCGGCGAACGGTATGGATAAATTGTAATGACGAAATAGAGGAAGCTACTCAAACACCTCGTACTTAGGCACCTTGTTTGTGTTTCCGAGTTTCGAAGATTGGAGGATAATGCCATTACTCTTGTGTCAAGAGGGCTTGCTTTATCTACGAGAGGATTGAATGGTGCGAGGACTTTTCTTATAAAATTAATGGTTGCTATGCCCCATAGTGTGATGCGATCTCAGTTGCTGAGAACATATATTGAAAATACTTATAGCTAGGACGTGGCACCTTGTTTATGCTTTAAATGGAATGAACTAACTGAATAACACTTTGGATCTTAGCTACTTTTCAAATAGTCAGGACGATATTCTTTTGAAATAGATTTATTCCCTAAAAAGAGCTGCACAATTATACAATTTCGTATATTTTATCAGTTGGTTGGATAAATTATTCTCCTCCTCTTTATTATCAACTTAGTAAACCAGATAAAATTTAGTTAGGCTTTTCTAAAACCTTTTTTCAAGTTTTGAAATGTTCATTATATTTATTTATAAGGTATGGTTATTAAGTAGATTAATAAAGTAGAATACTACAGCTTCTTAAAAGGAAAACTTATAAAACTCTTTTGTAAAGAGAGAACTTGAAAAGAAGTCCATGATTAACGTTATTAAACCCCCTTGGGTTAGGCGGTCAGCGAAAATTCAGCTATTCGGACCTAAGGTAAGGGGTGAAGGGGTCCGCGTTTAGTATAGAATCAACGTGCTCGAAACTAAAATGAAAATATTTAGTAGGTATTTTCTATATCTAAAACAATCTCTAAATCGAGAAGGTAAACAAATACCTATGTATTTGTGATTTTATATCTACGAATTATTATTATCGTAAAATACGGCTGTAACTTGTAATGAGCATTTATATGATATTTTCGAGGTAACTTCAGGATTTTTTTTTATCGAGCAAATTTTTCCAATTGTGTTTTGGAAACAGTCATCCCATCACACATACGTTCTGTAATACATATTAGAAATTTCAGTGCGAAAAAACTTCAATATTGCACGCCTCATATGCGAAGCGTTGAGGTGGGTACTACTGTCACTTCGCGCAAAACATCTGATTTTTCAAACTTAAAATGTCTTTATGTATCATACATTGCACTTGTAAGATAATACATACACACACATATTAAGAAAAAACACTATTTTTAACATTCATGATATTTTTGATGTCATTTTTGTTATTTAAACTAGTTAAAAAACAGTTTAAAAAAGTTCTGTCTTGGACGTCCGTGTGTCTGTATGTGCGGAGGATTTTCTTGTTAACACGATAGCGACCGAAATACTTTACTATTCGAGTCTTTTTTTTCTCTTACGCTTGCTCAGGAATAGAACCCTTTCATTTTTCAGGGTCTGATTCGATGTGGTCTAATTGTTATTAAATAAACAAAAATAATAATTAATAAATAATTATTAAAAAAAATTATGAGGCGTGCACTTTTGGATTTTCCAAACTATTTTCAATTATAGCTCATAGATAACAGTCCATTTTGCCATTTTCACCTACTAAGGGCTCTTAAAGACTTTCTTCATACCTACGGAAAGAAAAGAGATATTAGCGTCAACGATACATTTCTGTTTTCTATTACGTTTATTGCAGAAATAATGCAATATACGAGAGAAAATTAAATTATTAGCATCACTGTTGATTTGTGATAAATAGACATTATTTTTTAACTTTATCTTGATTCAAGTTCAATGCAATGTTTAAATGATTTTTTTTTTTTTTTTTCCTCACCATATTAATTAAAACATTGGTAGAACCGTCTGTTAATAAGTTGAGGCCTTCTGTTTTGAGTCATACTTATATTAATATCATTAGACTATATTATTTTTCTTATAGGTAAATAATATGCTATGGGCGTTATTTTTGTCACAAAGTCACAAAACCAAAATATATTTTACATTTTGGGCCACGTAAGAATACGTTATTGCAGCGTGGGCACCCACAGCGGAAAAGATGGGGGTCCAAAAGAGGCTTAACACCGTTCAACGGGGTTTTGCCTTGAAGATCTGCAGAGCATATCGGACTGTCTCCCTGAACTCTGCGATGCTGTTGGCTGGGATTCTCCCTCTTGATCTCAGGATACTCGAAGCTTCGAGGCTTTATGAGATCGGGAGGGGTGTGTCGCACCCGGCGGTGTTGAGGGACAGGGAGGTGGAACGAATGGCACCCGCGATTGAGGACCCACATCCGGCAGAGCAGGTAGAGCTGGGGTTCGGCTTGGTAGATGAGGACACCTATGCCGACGTGGTTGACAGCCACGTCCACAGGGTCTATACGGACGGCAGCAAGATTGAGGGTCGCGTCGGAGCCGCCCTTTCCGTATGGAAAGGTGAGGCCGAGACAAAGGCCGTTAAGCTTGCGTTGCCACCGTATTGTACCGTCTATCAGGCCGAGCTCCTAGCGCTCAAAAGAGCAGTAGACATAGCCTGCAAGAGCGGAGCGGCAAAGGTCGGTGTCTTCAGCGACTCCAGATCGGCGCTCCAGGCGGTTACCCTGAGTTCCCGTCATCCCCTGGCTGTGCAAACACGGGCGGCCCTCCGAAACGCTGCATTGCAGAGGCGGGAGGTCTCCCTGTTTTTGATTAAGGCGCACGCGGGGCTTAATGGGAACGAACGGGCAGACGAGTTAGCCAAGGAGGCCGCTCTGGGGTTGAGGAGGAAACCGGATTACGATCTGTGTCCTGTTTCATTCGTCAAGCGTATTTTGAGACAGGATACGATCAGCGAATGGGATAGGAGATACGATGTAGGAGGAACGGCCGGAGTCACGAAGCTCTTTTTCCCAAGCGCCGCTGCTGCATACAAGGTAGTCGGGAAAATAAACATCACACATCACACCACACAAGTACTGACTGGTCACGGCGGATTCGCCTTCTACTTGAACAGATTCAAGCTGAAGGATAATCCGTCGTGTCTATGTCAGCCTGGAGTTGAGGAGACGGTTCCTCACCTGTTACTCGAGTGCCCAATTTTTGCAAGCAATAGATATGCTATTGAACAAAAATTGGGCATGGCGATGACGGGTGAGAATCTGCCTTCTGCCCTGGGGGACAAGTGTAGGGATGCGTTCCTACAATATTGTAGAAATATTGTAGTCGTAGTCAACCAAAGGAATAGTGTGTGATATTAGTTAGCTCTTTACTGTGATATAGGATTAAGTTGAATGTTTTTGTGCCGTGTTTTTACCGAATTTTTATAATAATTTTAATTTTACAGCATTTTTAGCAATTATTGTATAATATTTTAGTCATTTTATATTTTAGTATTTTTTTTATTGTATTTTAATATTATCTATCCAAAAAAAATAAATAAAAAGCAAAAAATGTCTCTGGACTATAATCCAGAGGTTTAAAAAAAAAAAAAAAAAAAAAAAAAGAATACGTTATTATAATAATTGAATAACGTTTTCATTATATGGTTTAACATTTTAAATATACTATATCCAATAATTAAATTAATACTCACGAGTTAATTTCTATCCGTGCAAAAATATGCACTAACTAAATCATTAACGAAATTCCCAATTTAGGAGAACACTTTTAAATGTCAATTATTTCATAAAATTTGTGGGAGCCGAATGGAAATTTTTATACAATTCATATATTACTTACCTACATACGAATTATTTAATAGAATAAAGGAAAACTATTATTATTTAACTTTATTTTCAAAGTTGAAATTGCATATTTGGATAAACTCTAACGTTTCCTCTACTCTTTACGAAGCCTTTCTGGAAGTATATTAATATAATAAAATTACATGACTATAATATGCATTAGATAAATAGGTAGAGATCGTACCTATTAGATAATTTATTCGTATTATTCATCTTGTTATGAAGTTTGAGTTTTGAGGTTTGAATTAAGGTTTGAGTTTGTCACGGCACCGAAATAGAATACTAAAAATGTACACATACATTTGCTTTTTTCAAATTTGCAAGTCATTTATTCCTTACATCAGCAGTAACCAAGGTCCCGGGGTGACCCTTACAAGTAAGTTCGCAAAGAGTACCCAATTTTTCGCGTCCTACTTGAGAAGCATTTTTTCCGCATTCTAATAAAAGTGAACATGTGTATTGTGTATAAGCTATGTAATATGTTCTAAATATTTTGTCTGCTTTCCATGACAATGTGAGACAAATATAATGTTTTCTTTGAAGGTTTTTTGTAAAAGATTAAAATTGACGAACTTCGTGAACATTGATAAATATCTGTGTACTTACCATTGTTGACAACTTAAAAGTTATCGAACTTTGACAAATAAGAAAAATCAAAGTCAACAAAAAACAACTTTAAGTATCGGTATGATCAGTCTTCTATAAAAAATAAACTTGTATTTAAGTTGTTTGAAATACAAGTTTATGAATTTATGTTGATATCTAATATTTCATAGTATAACACAAATCACAACACAGCGACCTACTTGGGCCCTTATGAAGGGCATTAGGGCAGGAAGTAAGGGTGTGATCGATCTCCCTAAAATGTCTTGCTTATAGCTACCGCGCTTTAGTCAACAGATTAACCTTTAGTTAGCCCTGCAGTTTGATAACACTTAAATCACACAAAAATTGTAAATTCCATTACTATTTGTAAACTCTCGTTTTTACTTTCCTTAATTTACTAGAAATAATTTAAAATTGTAAATTACGTTACTATTTTGTAAGCTTTACTCTTGGTTCCTTCATTGGTTCATTTCACCGATTTAAAACTTTATAAGTATGTTTAGGATCGCCACAATCAGGACTTGATAATGCTATAAAGTATCCACTTACCTCAACAATCACTATCAAGTGTTGGATGTAATCAGCCTCCGTCGACACCAGCTCACGTATGACAGCCTGTTTGGCTTGCTCAGTTTCCGGTAACGCTGTTGAAGAATGTTCCGATTAATTGTCTATTCTCTAATGCATATCATAAATATTTTAAGAACCAATCACCCAGTTTTCATATGATAAGAGCCTTTCAAATTTCATTGGTGAGGATGGGTCCACAATCATCATCAATCCTCACCAATGAAAACGCGATCAAAAGACAAAATATCATATCTGGGTGAAGTTTGGCATAAAGATTATAGTCGACAAGGAGGTTATTAATGTGACGTACTCGAGCAGACAATAGCTGCTTAATCTTTTTCTAATTGGATGATATAATGGTTGTAATTAGGTACGTTATTTTTTTGAATTCGATAATAATTTGAAGAGAAATACGGCCTATGTTACGCGTCTATACCTAGTAAAAAAGAAGAAAACTTGAGTACGTAAAACTATACGCGTAATATTAGTAGTTGGTAACCAGCAGATATGTCAGTAAATAAAAAATATAATTCAATAATGATGAAAAAAATTGTTATTAAATTTGTTCAACGTAAACAGGGTGTTTATCAAAAAACTTGACTTTAATTCTTGCGTGAGGCATAACGTAAAGTTTACGAACAATTTATTTCTAAGTTTCTTTCCAACTTTGTTAAATAACAAAATATTCACTCACTAATCGTATTCTTGTTCACTCAATAATTATTTATTGACAGAAGATAACTGTACAATTTCGGCCCTAAAATATTTTTAGCTGACCGTCTGGGTCACCGTTAATACTAACCACTGAAGGTCCGATGTGACCGATAACTAAAATATCACTATTTAATAAAAGTTAAATTAGAAATTTACGTAAAATGCAGATCGATGCAGGCAACGGATTGGTTGAAATGAGAATCCAATGAGAACTAGCCGTGTTCTGTAAGCTTCTATAAATATACGCCCACAGTTTAGAACCTGAACTTCGCTCTACATTTTACAGGAATTGAAATATTGAATTTATAAATGAAATATTCAATCCTGCTCCGAACAAAAGATCAACAAGCGAATTTCCGAGAACAATTAACTGAGACCTCTTCTTTTATGAAAACTTATCGTATCATTAATATAATAATTGTATAAAAAACATTCTGCAATTTTTATTATTAGAAAATAAAACAAGGCACGTGCAAATTGTCGTACCAAATTAAATCATAAATTTTACTCATTACAACTGCCATGAATGATTGTGATTTCTGACGAACATAGATCGTAACAAAAAATAAAACAAATGCTAACTGAACGACCGTTTTGTTGTCTCTGCACTTTTATAAGCACTTATTATGATTCTCGTACCGTTTTACCTTTGATACGGAAAATTCGCAAATAAAAAGGTAAATTAAAATTGCAAACAAAACAATCGTCATGTACAAAGGAAATACGTCAAAGCGAGGTCTATCCATTTAATGCAGTTATTGATATTTGATATGCCGTAGTTAATGATAAAACTCGTTCTCATTCCGTTTCTGTCTCGACATTCGTTAAAGATTCCCTTAGTTTTTATAGCTAACCGATTATTTGCTGCGCCATAAAACTATTATGTAGGTCGGAATATGGTATTTTATTCGTTGCGTGTAATGCTGACTATAAATGTTCAATTGTTTTACTATTAAATACAGTAGAAACTAGAAACAATTTGAAAATTGGTCTTTATTATAAAATAATGCATTGCAATAATTTGATAAAATAACTATTAATCGCTGTGTAGGTACGTCCTCTCTATTAGTTTCAACATAATATAAACACACGTGATTAAAGTCTAAAGTCTAAATGCCTTTATGGTAAACATATCGCCATTTAATATGTATTTACAATTTTAATCAAACCGAGCATCACACTCACATTAATTAACAAACTCTGGTTTATCGTTAAGCTGCTTATTTGTCATTTAATCATTTCATGATGATTTTCAAATGAACATTGAATGCAAACTATGTAGGTATAAGTTATTTTAGGGTTTTGTTAGCAAATTAATACGGAACTACATTTAAGTATAGTAAAATTAGCAGCAATTCAAAGTCACATAATATTCTCTTGTTCAGAGTAAAATTAATTAATTACCGTGTGACCACATGCCATACTTTCATCCTATAAACATTCGAATATTTTACCAGCGGGGATGTGGGACCGAGCTTTCTCTGCCACCAAAGCACATACCAAAGGTAACAAAAAGTTGTTGGATTGGTGTTGATTACTATCTTGAAAACATCTTATTACAATTTTAACATGAAACAATTATTGTCTATCCTTAAATAGTAACGTTCAATTGCTGGCTGCTTTTAACAAAACTTTTAACTGCTTTAAATTTCTACTAGGTATATAAAAGAAATGATACCAAAATTGTCAATCGATGTAACGCGGTTTCAAAATGACGAGTTATAAAATGTACAATGAATAGGTAATTAAATTCCGTTACGATGTTACCCTTTAAACTAAAATTAATCCGTTCTTGTGACATTGTGATGTGTATTTAATTATTCGCGAACAATAAATATCCTAGAGGCATCAATATAAAAGTAGATAAATTAAACTGAAACAAATACAGTTACCCGCGTTACATCGTGTTAACGGAAATGTAAAAGTAAAAAATAGATGCAGGCAAACAAGGTTCAGTTCAATTTTCTAGAATTAATTTTGACAGAAATCGACAAATGGATTTTTTTGCAGTCAGATAATTTCGTGGAAAATTTTGGAATTCATTCACTTTTGGGGTGTATTGAAATCGTTGCAGTTTTCAGTACCTATACAAATCATGTATTATTTACTGCTAACCTAATAAAACCGTACTAAAATAAAACCTTACGCCATAAATGTTAAAAAAATATAACGTATATTGATATTAAATTTAATAGATAAGTTTTCTGATATCTATAATTAAAAGAGGAATGAAGCAAATTAATGTAAAATAAATGAATAATAGACCAAGAACACAAACTGGCACCACTAATATTTAATATTTACATAAATGACTTCCCTAAAGCCATTAGACATAGTATAGGTAGTTATGTTTGCTGATGATAGTACTGCAATTTTCGGAATTTTTTCGGAAGATATAATAAACCTCAAAGAAGAATAAATAAATAATATAAATAACGAAGGCTCACATTGACCATATTTGCTCAAAACTAAGCAATCTGTCTTATTCCCTTTATATGCTGAGAAAAGTAGCAAACGAGGCACCTCTATTATCTGCGTATCATGCCTATGTGAATTCCATATTACGCTATGGTATAATATTCTGGGGTACGCTATGGTATAATAGCAGATATAGAAACCGCATTTAAGTCACAGAAACGGTGTATAAGAGCTATATCTGGTATAAAGCAAACAGACAGCTGTGTTCCATATTTCAAAATGTTTTTTCTATTAACTCTACCGTGTTTATATACCTACTAGCGGTCCGCCCCGGCTTCGCACGTGGTACATATGAAAAATAGATGTTGGCCGATTCTCAGACTTACCCGATATGCACAGAAAATTTCATGAGAATCGGTCCACCCGTTTCGGAGGAGTATGCAGACTAACATTGTGACACGAGAATTTTATATATAAGATATTTGAAGTTATAATGTTTCTCAGTATGTATGAACATTTAAAAAGTAAGCGTAATGATCATAAAAATATATATATATGTATGTTACTCAGTAAAACTAGGCATTTTTCTAAAAGCATTTTTGGTGCTTGGGTCCAACACTGTATAATAGACTACAATAACAGAAATAGGAAGTATAATTAAATTCAAACGCAAATTAAAAGACCTTTTAATACAAAAATGTTATTACTGTATTAAGGACTATATTAATGATAAATCACTCGCTGATGTGTAATAACGATTTGCTAATTGCTTATATAATTGTTATACATAATATATAGGTAACCTTCATATAACTATTGAATTATTAGTGTATATTTATTTTATTAATGTATTTGATTTAAATTTAAAATAATTTTCGGACTTTAAAGACAAAATTATTATTTGTTTAGCTGTAATATGTATTAATTGTAATTTCATATGCGTAACAGGCAGGATATGGCGGGACTTATGTTTGTATAAGATCTGAATTGTACCCATATTCATGAATAAAAATATTTGAATATTAATTTTAATTTCAAACTTTTCAACTCACAACGAAATACAGCTGACAAATTGTAAGAATATTTCATTTTAACACTCAAAAATATTAAAAAGGCATAATTAAAGCCTCCATCATAATTCGGTGTGAAATATTAGCTCGCAATTAGCTTAATTAAAAGCATTAATTTCAACATTACTGATCGTCAGATTCCGCTATTGGCTGAGTTCGTTCAAGGAAACATTTCAAAGTAAATTATTATCATTATATGACATAGGACGTGTGAGAATAATCTTTCTTTTTCCGTACATGATTCGTGCCGCTGAATGCACTTACGCGTGGCAACTGCATCTAGGAAAACATTTTCAATTTGTACGGCCCAGTTATCAAAAAGAGTAAAAGATACCGTGAGGCAAAGAATATGTATCGAAGTTTATTTTTAGTCTTATCATTACCTTAAAAAGTGATAATATGACTTTAGCATAAATAAATACTCCCTTAATCCAAATTAACATGGTCATACTAAATTATAAACTTAAATAGGTAATAAGATATCGAATAAGCTCTTTATTCAGAAATTAAGAATTATGGATAATCTAAAAGTAAGGTTGGTTATCGAATTTCCCTAGAATAGTTAAATATTAAATTGTAATAAAAAGAGGTAGGTACAATTCTAATTAAACATTGAATGGTGTAGCAACGTTAAAATTCATAATGAAATAATATTTGTGTAAAGGTTATCTGTATTCCATGGTACCTTTTGTTTGTGATACAACGGGACTAATTCATGATAACTTTATCCTCCTAAGACCCCGCGTACAAAATTTTGTACAAAATAAAATAGTGCTATCTGACCCAGCTCTGTCATATAGTTTATAGTAGTAACCGCCCAGTGTACAATTTTTTGTACTTATTCTTTTAACAACTGTAGTTTTTTTCAAATCTTCCCGCGAATAGTTTCACATGTCAAAATTACTTAAATAGTTTGTATTGTCTATGTTATCAACGCTGCCAACAAAAAAATAAGTATATTTTCAAAACTAGCTGTGATGAACGGCGAAACCTGCCGCTCCCTCGTGCTAAGAGTAAGTTTAATCTCAAAATACTTATATAATCACTAGTTTTCCCACATCACTGTTAATGTTATTTTATACTATGAGGTGTAAATATTACACACTATTAATATTTATTGTTGCTGTATTGAATAAAGGTGATCCACAAAGTCATCAATTATTTTGTTCAATATTTTGTGCATTGGTTCTCAGTATCAAACGTTAGGTATCTGCTTTTCATAGAGAGTATTTTTGTTTTTATTCTAGATTCTAATGAAAATGAGATTCTTCAGTGTCTAAATGAATTAGAATAGAAGCTGAAGAGGACCCTTTTGAATATAATAAGACAGGATGACGAGTACATGCCAGATGGTAGAGAGGAATCTTCATCTTCAAGTTCTTCTAGTGAAGATGAACAGCCGTTTATTGAAGATGACAATGATGATTCTCCTTTTTGCGAGGATCAAGTCGCAGCAGAACACGAATTCGTCTACGTTGGACACGTGGTTGTAGTCGTGGAAGAAATATTATAAGCACTCGCGGAAGAAGGAAGTCGTGGGAGTAGAAGTCGAGGACGCGTAATTTAATATTGCCTTAATAGAAGTTAAGCCTAAAGATCTCAAATGGAAAAATTTTGTTCTCTATTTAATTTCTATAATAAACTTTATTTTTTGTAATTTTGATTTATTATTTTCTCTGCTATATTAAGACCCACTGTACAAAATTTTGTACAAAAGATAGAATTACAGAAGGTGTCCAAAAATGTCCCATAGACACCTGGTATTACGGTAAAAATACTTTCGAAACCCTAAAAAGTATAGCTTCAAAATTACGACGTTTTACGTCTCTGGGTCTGACAGCAATAAATTAATTTGTGCATATTTTTGTACAGTGGGTTTTTACGACTACCTTTGGTAGTTCCGATCTGGGTCTTAGGAGGTTAAAAAAAATATTTATCAGCCTAATGTATAATTTTATAATAATAAGTTTTTATAAGGAATTGGAAGATTAAACAAAATAAAGATGAGTTAGAGAGTGGTCTGAACGGAATTTCGTTTAACAGAAAGATTTTATCTTCGAACAAAAGTTTCTCGAACGATATCGCCGACGAAATCTTATCTCATAATTTCCTTTACTCACATTGAATTTTTCGTTTTCTCATGCTCATTGATACTTCGCACTTTAATGTTTGATTTCATTGGACTCCCATTTCATTTATAAAAGCGTTTATTTTATATCTAATAGAATAGAATATAATCTTGAATCTGTTATGTATTATCCAACCACATATTATGTAGGTATTTAAAAAAAATGTGTATAAACCCGCGCGTAAAAAATTATAGACTCATCTTGTACCTATGACCTTTTTCTTTATAGACCTTCTCAACAAACGATTCATGATAACTGCGTTCAGTTCAATAAAAGCATACAGTTTAACAAATGAAAAGGTGTTTAACAAATGGCCATGGACCGAAATCGTTCAACGCAAACATTGTTTTGCGTTATTTACATAGTAAATGAAACTCTACCTTGCTCAGCCTTGTGTAGTAACAGACTTTCGAGTAACATTAAATATCGAAATGCAACGCTTACTTTCAGTTTTAACGGACGCTTGAAACGTTAAATGTTAAATGGATATTACTACAATATATTATTATATATAACAAACAGACAAAAAATTTTAACTAGAGTTTTGGGTTCGTGATAATTATTTTTATTATAAATTTTTTTCTATACATATCTATTTTCATTGTACAGACATCACTTTTCCACAATTTTATTATATGTATTGATTTCTGTCTCATAAATTCGTGAGTAATCATTATTTCATCGTAGACATCAATTGAAGAAGATAAAAATACATTTGAACAAGTTGATAATAGACCAAATTTTCTGTTGTGTAAAGCACTTTATTCTTTACTAAGAGGTTAAAAACTTTAGCGAGAGTTAAAGATGTGTTCCTGGAGAGAAGTTGTGGATCTGGCATGGCTTAAGGGATATTAAAAGTTGGAGTAGTAAGGGTTAGGAGTTTGCAAAAGGGCATCTGGAATAACTGGATACGTGCTATGTTACTTAAAAATGCTCTTCGGTGAGGGTGTGGTAGATCCCGGGACGGGCCTGACCCAATTTGAACCAAACTACTCGGATACCACTTTATAAAATTAATATTTCAAATTCATGCTCTACAATAAGCTTACCGGAGGTTATGGTTAAGAATAATAATTATTGGCTGTATATTTCGTATCTTGTGTATTATATACGTTATGATCATTTGCTTGCATTTGCATCATCATCAATTGCTTAAACTATAAATTTACCATTCATTGATTGTTAAAAAAATTTAATACATTCGGAGTAGTCTTAAACGAATGCATAACATTAATGCATATACTTATATGCAAGTATTTACTCGCTATTTGTTTCATATAAACCGTAATATACATCGCCTTTGAAAAGCCCTTTGTTAACCGAATAAAGATGGATTGCGCCTTGGAATTGATCGTTAACCCTTATGATAACAAAAGGGTCCTTCGCGCATTGTTCTTAAATTCTAAAGATTAAAAAATAGACACGCTTAATAATAAGAGCTATTCTACCAAAAAATATAAGGTCGCGTAAAATTAAGCTGGATATATTTATGTTATTGCCTGCACGTACCTAATGGGCAACCCCAAACCAATAATCAATAGAAGGGGACTGCAATAATATTAATTAATAATACGATAAACTTAATATATTATACCGATGTATAAGAGAACGTATCAATAGCATATTGTATCGAAAATAGTATCCGCAATTAGTCCTGAAACTTTTATAATATTAGCTTTATACAGTTTCGTTTTCAGCTGAAGCGTGAATAGGTTGTATTTTCTTTTAAAAGTTGGAAATAAAATACAGTTTCTTGAACTGTCAGGATTATATTTTTGGAAGTCAGGCACAGTTACATTAATAAAACTGTCTAGTCTAGTATTCCTCGATAGTGTTAGTTTTCGGCTTAAAAGCCGCGCGCTACCTATTATAAAGATTTCCTCGATTGTTTTAGGTTACTTTCTAAAAGTATGTAATGCAATTTGGAATCTTTAAAAGTTAATTTTTGACAATTTGAATGTTTTGTAAATTATTATTATTTGGCAGGATTTGATCGGCAGTACTATTTAAACCCTGTATCCATAGATCAGTAAACAAGCACGTAGGTACCTACTATTAATGACTTGTTTCGGCCTCTTAAGCTAGTTCCATTTATTGCCAAACGATCGGAAGAATGTAATTAGCTAAGTACCTTTAAACTGCTTTCGTATTGGAGGGATTATTTGGAGATTATGGCTAATTCTGTACTAAATCCTTTTCTGGGGATTAATAGTGTAGGTACTGAATATTAAAATATTTTCAAAAATAAAAGAATCTCTTCTCGTCTCTACTTATCTTCTTATTTTATAAAAATAGACTATTACACAAATTTTTATAAGTATTTATAAAAGATTCTTTTTATTTCGTTATTATTTTATAAATTATTGAGAAATTGGAATATTATTTGTGATGTTTATTTGTAAAATGTTATCTTTAATGAGGATCATTAAATAGGACTTATAGAAATACGGGGAATCTGTAAGTGTTTTGTTTTTCTCGGATTACACTGGTATTTAATAATAGAAAAAATATTCATAATAGACTACAGGCCCATGTTGAAAAAGTTATGGGTCATTTGAACCACCAGGTGACCTATCTAGAACGATATAAGAGCATAAAATAATAAGATTCAGCACTATGCCGTTCATGCCGTATTTGAAATGAAATGAATTTATGAGAATATAAAAATGTTAACATAAATATAGGTACTTACTTTTCCAGTCGAATATAGACTCGAGGCAGCCAGATTTTTCTGACCACATGAGGTAAGACAGAGCTTCGTCAGGTATAGTGGCTGCGACAAACCCTTGCAAAGAAGGCACGCCATTCTTTGTAAACTCGGCGAGGAGGTTTTGCAACTCATAGTTTGCCTAAAAATATAAATTGCATCAGTACAACGTTCAATACAGGTAAGATTATGAAAGCGTCTTCTAAAGCATGAAAGGTGTGACTAATTACAAAATATTCAAACGTTAACTGCAATATTAGAGACAGAGATGAGAGAGATTTTTTAAACTTTGTCAATGTTAATTGACACTTGAATATATTGTAATATTTTTATGAAAAGCACACATCGAAAAGCCAGGCAGTTTGCACTATGACTAATCGGGAACAATATCTACCACTAGCTGTTGCCCGCGACTTCGTCCGCGATTAGGTCGTTTTTCGTCATTCGTCGTTTAAAAAAAATACGTGACACTTTATTTTTGAATGTTCTTAATTATTGTCTCTTATAAAATTTAACTACTTACATTAAAATTGAACACTCTGATAAGAAAATCTTAAAATCTGAAGAAAACATGAATGAATGTGATTTAAATTCTACATTACTTAGTATCAAAATATAATAATCTAAATTAAATGTAGATTAACAGTTTGAGCACACCATTATAGAATATTATGTACTTAAGTATTAAATTACGTTAGTTAACATAGTAACTTTACTAAAAACACGATGACTTTCTTTCGCGCTCGGTACCACAAACTAAGCATGTTTGTGGTAAGTGGCCCGCGTGACGCGTCCCTTGACCCCCCGCGAGTTCCCCTCCGTTGCTATGCGAAAATACATTCGTTGCTCTATTTTAAGAAAAATTTGTAATACTGTGGCCTGGGCGTTACTTAAAACACGTCCAGGGAGTTCCTGAGTGCCGATATCACCATCTTGAGGAAAAGCTTCTAATGTCGATTTAAAACTGCATACATACGAATTAACCTGTTTTAAAATTGTGAAATGAGTTCAGTTTTAAATTTGAGAAATATTGATTTCTTGTATTCCACTATTCGTTGTAGTCGAATACAAAATATTGGTATTTAAACAAACTTAGGTTGGCCTACAGGCAAAAGGGATCCTATCAAATGGTAAACTTGACCTTGTATCTTAAAAGTAAGCATGAACGGACCTTCTGATAATTATTGAGCACCAAAGGATCATTTGAAACGCGCTACTATAAGAGCGAATATTGTCTAATAACAGTTTACATTGCACAGTATGTTCCTCTAAAAGTAGTGGTTTCAAAGGTTCCGGTGTATCTTCAAATGAAAGCCGACTCCTTACTACACTATAAAGCATTACAAAAAGAACATACTACGCCTTTACAGAAGATGATCTGTAATCAATTGTGAGGTTATAAGCAAACCCACTTTTATATTTGTCAGACCACACCACCGAATTCGTAGATTGTTTACCTCAAGTCATTAAGACTATGACGAAATCTGTCTGCGGCCCTCTCGCTATTCGTCCGTTTCCAGAGACCGAATAGTTTCAATTCTTAATCTTTCATTAAACAAACTTATTAATCGTTCTTGTCTCATATAATTGTAATATTCGCGTCCCTACTCTAGTCATTGCTTATACTCATGTTCATCTTCAAGAAATCGAATAATATTATGATGCACCCTATCATTTGTCAAACGGTCTTCATATTGAGTAAAGTTTCAGATTCTCGAGATAAAATATGACTGTCGTGATCAGTAGTGAGACGTAATTCCCTCTCAGTGAGGGTTTCGGTCTCACGGGATAGTACAATATGCCGTTTGCGATCAGCTGTGAGACGTCATACCCTCTCAGTGAAGGTTTCGGTGGCACGGGATAGTAGGGGAGACCGGGTTTGGTTGTCTCACGGGTTGGTTGTCACAGCGGTCTTAACACAAAACTGAACTATCGAATAAGTCTGGTGAACAGCGTGGCAAGAGCGATACAGTGACAACGCTGTCCCCACTTCGCGTCAGACCGCCCCGATCTGCCGTGAGGGCCTCACACGTGTTTATTGTTTTCGCACAGATTTTTTATGATAATATGAGGACCGAATATGCTCCTCATAACATCTCTTTTTGTGAACGAAACGACAGCGCGGTTTAATTTAATGCCAACACCATTAGAAAAAAGGATTATTATTAATTGTGAAAAAATATCATGATTTACACTATTAACACTCTTTAACATAAAATATAAGTCTGTGAGTGTGTAAAAATAAATCCAGCTAATTACACATCAAACTTATGTTTATAATTAGGTATACGACATGAAAATATAATAATTACCAAGCAATAATAATACAGATAAGCAGTGGTGGCTCAGTGGTGAGCCGTGAGACCTCGGACTTCGAATCGATAAGTCCGTGGTTCGAGACCAGGCGAGCGCGCAGGAAATAAATTGATTTTTCAATTTATCTGCGCATGTTGTAACATCACCACTGCTCGAACGGTGAAGGAAAACATCGTGAGGAAACCGACATGTCGAAGAATTAAAAAGTTCGATGACATGTGTCATCCGCCAACACGCACTTGGCCAGCGTGGTGGATTATGGCCTGTACCCTCATAGGAGGCCCGTGTCCCAGCAGTGGGAACGTATATGGGCTGATGATGATGAATAATACAGATAAATACTGAACATAAGTAGGTATAATAGATATTAAGTAGTATTAGTTAAAATATACTTGACTGTTAGTCAAAGTTTATTTTTACTAACAACATGTAAATGAAGAAGAAATAATAATTACCAACAAACTAACCTTTTCTATGATACTTAACACGGCACATTTTTCAAATTATCTTGCTCAACCCTGTTCAAAAATTTGAGGGTTTTGTTGGAACTTTAATATGTCAAAACTATGATATATCTAAACTACGATACAACTTGCTTGCGGAAATGCTCATTACAATTGTGAATCTAAAGAATAACTAACAACATACTATTCAATTTTATTGAGCTGATGAATATCTTTTGCCTGGAAGAAATCACCGTCGCCTAATAAATATACTGTGTTTTCTTATAAAACCGTTACATAATTTATTTTATCTACTTAAATAATGAAAATGATATTATATTTATAAAATATAAAACATATTATTTAAAATGATTAAAAATAAATAAATGAAGCAACTACGATTCAAAGAAAACATCTTTTTCAGTGTTAAAATGCTCTTAGCAATCCTGGATGATGAACTGTATCATGTACTCTGATCCCAGTACGGTCGGTACCTCGATAGCCATAACGATAAATATTATAATCAGATAACCGCAAAGTCAAAATAAAAACATTACTTGTACAGTTGTGAGTGCAAAATTTACGTTTCATTTGGAATAACATTTTTTTCGGTACTAAAACGTAGTCGTTTGATATGTGGTTGGCTGCCCCTCCTCTCCTTCCTGAAAAATATCCTCCAAAATTTCCCGAGATACTTCCAATGATTGAACCATTGGACGTTGGACATTAACTTCAGTCAAAAATTGACGAAGCGGATGATTACTAATTTCCACTTAATCCTCGCTGCTACTATCTTTACCATCAAATCATCAATTTTCAAGTGGTGTTGTAAAAATATCAGCAGAAATCGTCTTCCAAAGGCGATATAATTTTATGAGCATTGAATCTGTAAATAACAAAATCAAAAGTTAACTGTAAATCTATAAAAAAAGCTACTTACAAATAAAATTTTATCAAAAACTACTGTTCCCAATGCACCTCAAAATAATAAAAGAATTCATCATTTTATTATTTCATTCTAAAAGTGTAATATAATACCTACCAACAAAAAACATGAATTGCTATCATTATAAAAAATAAATACCTATAAGTATCAACTTACTTTTTGTGGGAACGCATGATGGTGAAATTTCACAAAACACGAAGATTGCATTTGATATTTTTGGTTTTATGGCATAATTGAATGCTTTATAAATATCACTACATAGTATAAAAAAAGTCGCTTTCTCTGTCCCTATGTCCCTTTGTATGCTTAAATCTTTAAAACTTCGCAACGGATTTTGATGCGGTTTTTTTAATAGATAGCCTGATTCAAGAGGAAGGTTTTAGTATATAATTTATTAGGTTTTAAACAAAGGGGACGAACCCGCGGGCGGTAAGCTAGTAAATTTATAAAATACGAAGATTTCTAAAATTGTAACTAATGAACGCAATCAATATTAGATTAACTGTAGATAATGGTGTCTAGTTTTACTTAAAATAATAAACATCTACCCTCACTTTAAAAAAATGTAGTATATTTATTATTTACACGAAATATACCTTATAGGGAAGGGAAGATATGGGCTAAAGAGTTAAATAAATAACATAATTATATTTAAATTATTAATTTCCAACTGTGTATTCAGTAGTGTTAACATCTAAATTGATTTGATTTTTACGAAATCTCATAGATGGCGCTGTTACAAAATTAACATTATACAACTTACATTCTTTAAACTATGTTTCTCTTCCCAAGTTACTTAAATGGCAATTGGCATAATTTTTATAGTGTCAATCTAGATATTGTCAAACAACATTTATATATGCGTCATATGATTATTAATTTCCAATAGTTAACGTGTGTTTGATTTTTCTAACACTTCATAGATGGCGCTGTTTCAAATTTGTCTTTATACTGCTAAGATTCATTTAACTGTTTCTCTGCCCAAATTACGTAAATGACATAGTTTTTATTTTGTAAAGCCAGATAATAGCATGGCTTACTCGAAACAAACATTTAAACATGAGTCTTTAGATTGTACGCTATCGTAGTACACGGAATATGTAAGAAAAATAAAGGCTCACAGCTCCTCCCCCGAAGGTGATATCATGATAATATGTTTAAACTATCCTCACCCGACCTCTTAGGAATATTCATGCAAAATTTGAAGTAAATCTATGCAGTACTTTTCGAGATTAGCTCGGTCAAACATACAGACAAACAGACAAACAGACAAACAGACAAACAGACAAACAGACAAAAATTCTAAAAACTATATTTTTGGCTTCTATATCGATTATAGATCATGGATTATGTATTCTTTTAAAAAAATATTCAATGTACAGTTTTGACTTTCCTACGATTTTATTATATGTATAGATTATTTGTATTAAATGAAATAAAATATTGTACTTTAACTAAAAGCACACCTACATGCAATAGGTAACCAATATAACATAACTATATCATTTAGACTAAGTCAAAAACATTTAATTTAATCTGCGCAATAGTGAATTGATCATTTTCAGAAAACAATTTTAAAGTAAGAAATTCGTTTAATCTCTAAAGTTTACTTTACTTATTACGGATTTAATAAGTTTTATAATAAAGTGCAGTTTTTCAATAAAATGACTTAATACCTAAGTAAGTATGTAATATCAAATAATTTTAAAATTAGTTTTGAAAATATATATGTCGAATAGTCACAATTAGCAAGACAGTACCTTATAGTCGTCTTAAATTTGGCCTGAAAGTTATTTTAATCAAAAGAAGCTTCATAAATCTGTGTAAGGAGAAACATTTCAAAATATAACTAGACCGACCACTCTGACCGGCTTAAGAGACATTATTCATTCATTATAAAAGGATGACGTCAATGTCACACCTATGGATAACTGTATAATATGTATATAGCGTTATTACAAACTCATTATATATGCACATTATTTATAATGCAAGATGACGGGGAACAAACACATTCTACGAACCCCGTCAAAACACGGCCTTTAACACAGGCAAGTTGGCCTATTGACAGCTATTGACAGCCCAGGCAAAACACATTAGCCTAGGTCACGGCGAAATTTCGTATATGCCTGCACTTTAAGAAATTTACGACTTCATATCGATTCACGAAAAAGAATAAAAGGAAAATTTTCGTTCATTGCAGTAAACACTCAGGTTGATTGTGGTAAATAAAATTTTTAATTGGTAGAATAAACCTTAGAGTTTACGAAATTTATTGTTTTGATTTCAATAAATTTGACAATCATTTTATATTAACTTCAACAATATGGAATTATTTAGGCATTTAAATATCTTCAGCCCTGAAACGTCGTTCTACTTGAGAAGTTATTTGGCAGAATAATTTAATAAACGAACACGTATAACTCATAAACTGGGTTTAAAAGGTTTTGACTTAATAGCTATTGGTGAACAAAGTTGTTTACTAAATCATCAATAAAGATGTAATACCCATATGGTCGCATTGTTTCAAAAGCATATAATACGAATTTAAGGCATTCGTTTCAGTTCAAAGCCTTAGTTCAAAGCCGAATAGATTAAGACCATGTTAAGGCTATGGCCTTTCTGCGCATTTACGTACAATTACGTTGAAATAATTAAGTTGAAATGATGTCTATAGTAGAGCCATTTAATAGGCAACATTTGACAGACAAAATTCAACAACGTAACCTAGTAACGACGACATAGCATAACATGATATTTCGTTTTGTTAGAACTGCACATTTGCTTAACTTTTTTCAATTACGATTACATATTTATAATAATAATGACCGATACAACTATACAAGTAATTTTAAGATTTGATTTTACTGAGAAACCATTCTTAACATTAAACTAAAAATTAACTTATAACTTATTAACTTTAAATTTCTGATTTAAAGAACTGACGTCGCTACAATTTTGTGTCAATAAACCTTTTTTTCTTTTTAAATACCAGAGACGTTACTCTAAAAATCTAAATCTGACATCTAGAATCGAATGCATTGATTACTTCTGAATAAAAATCATCAAAATTAATAAATGCGTCGTGTTTTTTTAATTATGTAGATACTTGTCTTATTTTGCTCCTTAAATTTACGAAAGAAAGAATATTACTAGGACAGGGATTCCCCTGATCAATTTTAAAATTGACAAGTGTTTCAATTTCGATTGACAAATGTTTCAAGTTCGTATCGATTAATTCACTTTAATCGATGTTTTAAGTAGTTTACCTCTCTTCGAAGATAAAATTTATAGACGTCAAATGTTGCCTATTAAATTGGCTCGACTTTAGTGCACTGTAATTACAGTACTCCTAAATTAATAATGCGCATGCAAATCTTCGCTAATTATAATAAATAATAATAAATAAAAACCTTTATTTGTCTCTCTCACAAGGGTTAAAAATGACAATTAATGAAAAATACACATTATATATTACGCAACCTTATGAGAGCTGGTGCCCGAAGTGGGTTCTGTAGAACCTGTGGTACGGGTCACCAGGCCCCACTTAGTATATCCAAAATACAATGTAGCAGTCGTATGGATAGAATTTGCAGAATTTGCAGCAAGCTTGTGGATAAAACAAAAGAAACAGTAAAATAGTATAAAAATAAAATAACTAAAAACAAGTAAAAAAATAGATGGTTGTTGTGTGTGTGTATGTGCGTATGTGGAATGTGTATATGGGTGTGTGCGTGTATGAGTGAGTGTATAGTGAGGTCTGTAATGAAGTCTGAGCTGATGAATGAAGAATGTCTTTGCTGAAGTCAAAAGAAACGGGGATTAATTTAAGCGGAAGCAAATAGTTTTTTTTATTTTTTATATAACGTTGCATAAAAGTTTTTCTGTATCATCGTAGTTTAAGGTTTTCAGGTACATAGAGATTTTGATTTTACAATTGGATCGATTGAGAGGGTAAATATTGAGAATTTTATTTAATTTATTGTAAAGATCATTGCCGAGATAACAATAGAAGTTCCGAGATAATTTTGAATAAAATCTAACCATGTGACATACTGTGTCCTTTCGCCTCTTATCTTTTATCGAGTCAGGATTAAACGTAAGTTGCTGGTGTTTCTTAAGGACAGTTTGGAGTATAAAAGACTGTCTTACAGATAGAACGTCCCAGAATCTGTACAGGTCAAAAGTGGGAAAACGATAAGGAAAACCTCCAGCTACTTTCAGTACCGCACGTTGAGCTCTCTCCAATTCGAGTAAGTATGTTTTAGCGGCACCTCCCCACGAGGTAATGCAGTAATCCACTAGAGACTGGCACAGGCTACTGTATACAATCTTAATGACACGACGATCAGCAACGTGTCTGAGTGACTTAAAAATATAAATAAGTTTACGCATTCTGGACACTAAGGCATTGATATGCGGTTTGAAGGTAAGACATTGGTCAAGTATTACTCCTAAATATCTTATACTCTCAGTCCTTTCAATCGGAGAACAAAGGCACAGGGGATTTTCTTGGTCACAGGTATGAGCTTTTAGAGATAAAGAAGGCGGTGGAAGCACATTTGACTTGAGTGCGAAACATATGTATTTAGTTTTAGAAGCATTTAGGGTAAGAATATTTCTCTGTAGCCATGAATTAACCTTATTGAACCCTATTTGAGCAGTAATGAAGAGATCATTCCAATTATCACTCTCAAAAAACATTGCCGTATCGTCAGCAAAAGTAATAATTTTGCCATTCGTAAGGTTAAGGCTTCCCAATTCGTTTATGTAGATCAAGAATAGAGTTGGGCCCAGGATGCTTCCCTGCGGCACTCCAAAGTCAACAGAAAGTTCGTTGCTCAAAAAAGAGTTGACCTTAACCCTCTGCTTCCTACCAGAAAGATAGTCATGGAATAGCTGTAGGGCAATACCACGAATACCCAGTTTTTCCATCTTAGAAAGCAAAAGTGGGACAGAAACCGTGTCGAAAGCTTTTGCTAGGTCGAGAAATATTGTCAGGCATTTCTTCCTCTTGTCTACTGTTGTAATTATAGAATTCACTATTTAATGAACAGCTTCATTTGTAGATCGACCTTGACGGAAGCCAAATTGCGATGGAGAAAGAAGGTTGTTGTCTTCTAGGTACTTAACTAGACGAACATTAATTATACGCTCTAAGATTTTTGAAAGAGTAGGCAATATGGAAATCGGTCTGTAGTTAGACACGCAATCTCTGTCACCACTTTTATGGATGGGTTTAATAATTGCAGATTTGAAAGCAGTAGGGAATTTTCCAGCGGAAATCGAAAGATTACATATATGAGTGAGAACAGGAGCAAGCAAATGAGCATATCTTTTAATCAATCTACCCGAGAGACAGTCATTTCCTACAGCACAATTATCACGAAGACCCTTGATCAGCTGGAGAATTTCGGATTCATCCGTGGGAAGCATAGCGAAAGATGATAAAGGTGGAGATTGCTTATAATGTTCATCTAGTTGAGAATTTTGGTGATTTAAAGAAATGTTCTTATTTGAAAATTGTCGTACATATTTCCGAAAACACTCGAATCATTGAATCGAAAGAGCCATAAACAATGCACTTGCATTTTACACCTTGTTCAGAAGAAATAGAAGTCAATTCACGGTCATACACAATCTAAAACAATTTGGGCGGTAGGTGACGGTAGCCTGTCAGTCAAAAAACTGAAAAATCCGTCAGTCGTCTTTAAATATTGGTGGTGACTGCACATATTCTCTCTGTGTGGAATTATATAGCTGCTATTACATACCCTTCTTGGTTTTGTTTTTAAAGGTGAATTGAATTAATCGATGAAATGGCACAGTTGATGGCAGTAGGGAAAGTGAAAATTAAGAAGAGCATAATGAAAGTTCCGATGTATATAGAATGTCATAAATAAAGATAATACCTGATTTTGATTGTTTTTATTTTTATTTTCTTGTTAATGTCATAATATTCGAGAATGATCAGTACTTTAAATACTTTTGAGCTGACATTTGAATGATTAGATTTATAATATGGTTTAAATGTAAACCTGTGTTTGAAAACAATATTTTATACAATATAAATGTTGTGTTATTTTAACCTTCTTTTCTTCCATCATTACACCAGCTTCAGTAAGACACTTTTAAAGGACTATAAAATTTTCCAAGTAAATCAATCCAACAAAGATATATTCGCAATTGTGGGGTTATCCTCGCTATTTACTTACAAGGAATTATCGAAACAAAATCGTTACTTACAAATCAATATTAATCTCTTTTAGCACAAAACACATAATTTGACTAAATTATGCATGAAGAAAATGCATTTAACCACTCTATATGAATAGCATCATAATAGCATCTTCGGACGCTCCGGGAATATGACAGTTGCCGAACAGTGACTAAGATTTCTATGCGCATTACTACTTTTGGAGTACTGTACAATGTACCTACATACAGACCTACCAACTTTACTGTGAACTGAAAGGTGTCGTTACTGTCGTATCTGTGTTGCCAATTAACTGTGAGATGTATGAAAATTCAGAAAATATAATGTTATCAGTAAAAATCATTTTAAAATAGCTTAAACATATTCATGAATGCTAGATTGTACCTGAAACATTACCTACTGTAGTCAAGCAATATTGTGTCTACTTACTGTGGGATAGCATTTGGATTTAAACTCAATTGTCTAAAGACCCACCTAGACATTGTGGTAGTGCCTAATGGATGTAAGTAACACAAAAATAAAATTCAAGTATATTTTTACAACTGATTGAAAACCAGGTTTACAATAATTATGGTCAATTACGGTTTTCGATGAATGTCCATACGCAACATCATCATGTTCGAGAGGCCGCATTTCATCCATTTCCATGCCAAAATCATTACTATCATATATGTCACATCTTTAATATATATAAATCTCGTGTCACAATGTTTGTCCTCAATGGACTCCTAAACCACTTAACCGATTATAATAAAATTCGCACACCATGTGCAGTTCGATCCAACTTGACAGATAGGATAGTTTAAACATGTAGGTACCAGGCGCGAAGCCGGGGCGGACGTGGACCACTAGTTTATTATAAAAGGTTCATCTAAATATGCGTCAAGTTTCAAAAACTCCTCTTCTAATCTACGAACATGTTTACAGTGTTGTCTCCACTCATGAACTGAAATAGCTTCGAATGCTTCTTTGACTAGGCGGGGGATCTCATCATTTTTATGATCGATATTTACATTAGCCATATTTCTTTTCATTGTGATCCATATTAATTCAATCGCATTGAGGTCACAGTGATAGGGTGGTAAATACAAGCACCTATGTCCATTTTCTTCCAAAATATTTTCGATTTCATATGCAGGCTCAGGTTTATTTCTTTTAATTATTTCTAACAGCTGAGCTTTAGTCAAATCCTCTCCATACTCATTGTTATTTTGTGTAAGCCATAACTGCATACCTATCTCTTTTTAATGTGTTTGTGTTTGGGACTTTATTCACGCAAACACGACGTTAAGGAGCATTATCCTTTACGATAGTGGATGGCGCTTGTAGATTAGGCATAAGTTTTTCAATAAACCATTTTAAAATTGGTGCTGTTCATGTTGTCATGATAGTCTCCACTTTTTGTAAAAAATACGCCCGTTAAATTCACAATATTCCGGCACAAATTTACTCGGTGCCAAAAGTTCAAATTTATGTTTTGTTGAATCACGTCGCCTTCGGCCATCAGCTTTGAACTTTAAGTTTAAACCCTGCGTTTCCACTACCTGTATGGTATTTAATTATCAAATTTCTAACACATAGTTTTCCTTTTGTATAAATATCCACAACGTAATAAGTTCTACACTAACTAAATTAACAAAACACTAACGTATCACTTACAATAATGAAAAGACTAATTTGATAACAAAAACCCCTTTTCATTAGACACATCAAGTTTTTTTTATTGCTACCAAGATACTTAAACTGTAAAAAATTATAAGTGAACTAAAAGTAGCGTTTAGCTACTATTATGTATTCTGTGCTAAAAGTGAAGTTTTCTAATAAAGAAACATTTTTCTCTGTCAAAACTTTCCCAAGTCCAAACGGTATAAAAAGAATGCTTCAAAAGAATTCTTTTCCATACTTTATATTCCGAAACGCGTGATCAAAAATAATTATGTGCACATAACATATTGTATTTAGTACAGTCTACATCCATCGCTGAACGATGATGGATAATAATTAATACGAACAGGGCTTTTTTGTCAGCACTCTCATTAAATGCGACAAATGATTATGAATCGGATTTTGAATATTTACTAAACTCATTTTTTGTTGAAATTTCTAATTTCAATGGATTTAAGATAATAAGGATATTACATTCACGATCAGTCTACTTTAAACCCAAATTTATGAATTTTTATTATTCAAGAATGATGTTTAATTAAAAGCAGTGAAAATGTATACTAAGCATGAAAATACCGCTAATACCTACGTTTTTAAATATCAATATCAACTTTTGAATAAATGTAACATAGATATTAAGTATACAAACATACAACACAAACTACAAATACCAAATATAACAAAAGCGAAGGGAAGAATAGTTTGTCATGCGAAGTATTAAATGGAAGATTTTATAGAAGGGATTGACAGTAACTTGCATATACGTCAATTGAGGCCGTGGATAGGTTATGTTATGTTGGCCCCGTGCCAGCTACAGCCTGAGGCGGTGCTAAAGTGGTTATCGAACTCTAACCGAGTCCAAAAATTACACTATAGCCGTAACGTATAAATTGGATCACTACAGGTTACTCGAATGTTTTGTTGGATAATACGTTTCATGAAATTCATGTTTGCATTTGTTTATACAAATGTTTGCTAATTTGTGCCTTTGATTGGTGATGTATGGATAAAATTAATACTGTATCCTATAGACTGTATAATTTTTGATAATACTGTCGATATAATTATTGTACGATTTTAGAAATGAATTGAGGCTCACCCTGAAATTTTAATTATGTGGATGATTGATCATTCTACTCTGTTTATGAATATAATACACAAAATATGCGGATTCTTTATCCATATAATGATGAAATATATTTTAATTACACCTAACTGATAAACGCTGCGAGTTCAAGAATATAAATCGTTGGTACCAATTCTAGGAAAAAATTTGAGGAATTGTTTGTATGTAGTTTAAATGTATTTGTAAGCACAAGTTCTCAGATAAAAATTTTTCAATTACAAAAAATAAATGTTAGAGCAGTTATGGTATAAACATATGAAAAAACGATTGTCTATGCTACTACATGTCCATAGCCAACAGAACAGAGATACAGGGCAATGAACACATTCGAAACCTCGAAGCCATATACTACAAATTAAAAATAATACTATTTTGTTGTATTTTGTAAAACTCTAATCAGTAATGTTTTATACAGGATAGATCCCAATTCGATAGAGCCGGTTGCACGCACGAAATAACATGACTCATGCGGCGTTACCTCGCTCTGAGGCGTTCCATGTAAGGCTTGAAGTGCAAGCGAGAGCGCGGAACGAGCCACAAAGAAGCACAATCGGACGTTGTCACGTACAACTATCGTCAGTAACCCGATTTTACAGACAATCGATTTTTTTATAGCATTATCAGTTCTAGACATATTGATATAGATGCAATAGTGTCAATTAAATAAATTTTAAGGAAAATATTCCCAATCAACCTTTCTGAATAAGATCCAATACTTCCATATAACACAATACTCTACGACTGCAACGTCATTTGTTAATTTTTCTGCATTAAATTGCCTACATCACTCAACTCTGTATGTATCATAGGTAATTCGTTTAAGAATTTATTTTATCGACACTTTGGCGTTTAGGCTTTCGTTAATGAAGTTTGACGGTTCGAAGCTTGGCTCATGCATATTGCAGTGACTTACATCGCCGCGGCCGACGGGCGAGTGAGCGCCAGACACCGCCGGGCTCTCGCTCCTCGCCCGCTCCCGCCTTAACGACTTCATTTTTCTTTACCCCATTCTTATTTAACGCAATGATCCATGATTTCCACTAGTTGAATCCTGGATACAAAGTTGTTGTATTAACACGACGTCTACATATTATAGCTATAGTGCACGTATAAAATTACTGCTACGTGGTTCCGTTTATTGCAATACTATAAGCGCCGGACGTTGCTCATGCAGTGTAATTATATCCCAGTATGGTGGTAAGGCCGGGGAATCTGGGTGGTGACGTCATTGATTTACAACTGCGGGTTGGGCCCCGTTGCGGCTCGTCGTACACAAACAGCTACGACATTATAACGTAAAAATAGCATTAAGGAGCTTTCCAACAGTGGGACTGGGAACGTTCGAGGCCCATTGTCTGAAATTCGTTCAACAATATTGTGTCTATTATAAATAAGTAGGTACAATGTTATCAAAATTTCCGTCAAAGCATGATGGAATTGTACAAATTATGCCGTCTAACTCTCAAATGTTCCATGTATGTTTTTGTTCTATAAATAGTGAATTTATAGAAAGGTTATCAAGCCCTACAATGGCTCTTTATAATTGTTTTTATGTTTAAATTATGTACAGGTATGCCCTTATCAATTACATAAATATAATGTATGAAATATATTTTAATTCATGATGTTACTCTTAGTGTTTTATAGCGTTTAATTTTATATAAAATGCTCCAAAGCATCAAGTTTTTAAAAGCCAGTAACATGAATAGTCAGTGAATGATACTCGCTTCTTGACTCTTGTACCGCGGCGCTTATACAGCTAATGAATACTTTTCAGTTTCATATTTTCCGTTTGTCTATTGTGATAACTAAATGGACAAATATTTTTTCATTGATAACTGCTGCATTCTTTATAAAATACTATTAATTTTCCTTCTCAGTTAAATTTGATTTAAATAAGCTTAGTCATGATGAATACAGCTATAATTAGCATTCATGAAATATTATATACAACGTTTTGATCTTAATATACTATTATAAAGGCGAAAGTTTGTAAGGATGTATGGATGTATGGATGTATGGATGTATGGATGTATGGATGTTTGTTACTCTTTCACGTAAAAACTACTGAACCGATTACAATGAAATTTAGCACACATATAGAGGGTAACTTGGATTAACACATAGGATAGGTTTTATCCCGGAAATCCCACGGGAACGGGAACTATGCGGGTTTTCCTTTGAAAACGCGGGCGAAGCCGCGGGCGGAAATCTAAGTGTGGACGTCCATTTTGACCATACCGTACCTTTTATCGCGTGAGCCACGGTTCAGCCAAAAACCACGTCCACACTTACTTGATCACGTATCCTCTCGCCGATCATCGTATCGATCTCGTGATTCACACACACACACGGGAATGCAAACTTGTCTAATCATGTGTTGGCATTGCGTATCGCTTTTGATGATCGGGGAAAAACCGCCTGGAGTTGGATCGCGGCGTATCACGTATCAAATGACATAGCCATATCATGACACCGTATCAAAATGCGTCCACACTAGATCATTCTGCCGATTATGATACGCGTATCCGGTACGACACGTATCAGATACGCGGTTAATAGCGGTCGAGGTGTATCATGATACGAAGTGTATCACGATCGCGATCGTTTTGCGTCCACACTAGCAAACATGATACGCGTCGATGCTACGCGACGGAGATGTGATACGCGAAAATGATCAAGTGTGGATCCACCTTAAGGGAGTTCAGTTTGATTTTATAATGTAGCTTTGTAGTAACAACAATAAGTAATTACGAACAAGGACTATCTTTATTTTAATTCTAATTTAGAGATTCATAGGCCTTATTTTATATTATGGACAATTTGAATTTGGTTGTTCTGTTGTGTTCGTTTGATTGAGTCAGGCTTATGTACCTAGTTATTACTACATTTCCGGACTGACACCACAGATTGCGTAGGTATACCGCTAGCCGTAGCAACAATTTGCTACGGCTAGCGGTGTACCTTTAATGTAATCTTTGTCGGTTTGACCACAAATACATAAACAATTTCTACAATATGAACAACTTAGCTCGGCCCTAATAAGGAAGCACACAAGGTACCAATGACTAGGTCTGTTTAGTTTGTACCCGACTACGGCAAAGCAAAAGGAGGGTTATGATTTTGACAGGGTATGTATGTATGTATGTGTCGTGGCCATATCGTAGATTTGCTCATTTCATGATAATTATGATCGATCATTTCGTGAAATGTTCGCATTTCATGAAATGGTTATCATTTCGTGAAATGGTCGCATTTCATGAATGTCTATTGGCCACATCATGATGTGGTTTGAGCAGATCAATGATAAGAAATCGTTTCTCGATATGGCCAACTAAACGCGTGGTTTTTTCGTGAAATTATCAATATTATTTGATTATATTAATGTAAAATAGTTACATTAATTATTGGCAGAGAAGCTGCAAGCGCTGTGTTTATGTGATATCTAAGATGGCGGCCGCTGGCGAAAATTTAATTATTCGCAGTTAAAAACTTCATAATTCGTTTAATTGCCATATAAAGAAAGCCATAGCAAATAATTTACAACGAAGAGGTTCGAGTACTATGGAAACTGCGGATATCTTGTATTGAAGAAAAAATTCGTCTTAAATCCTATACATAAATATGTTTATATATCCTACTACATATACTCAATGCATAATATACTATTATAATTGTTTCTTTTTAAAAAGCGATTCGATTCTGGCACTCGCCGGCCGCTGCCGCGGCACGCTCGCTTTGGTCGATCGGCTCGTGTGTTGTTTATCAAAGTCTAACCTGACCTAACTGTTTTCTATTGTAAAAACCATTCGCTTCTGGCATTCGCCGGCTGCTGCCGCGGCATTAACTTATATGACAATAAACAAGTTCTTAAAATATTCTAAATTTTTTAAATATTTTATGGACTCTTTACATTTGATACGATCTGGCCAAAAGTGGATGACCAAATCGTGAAACATTGACGATTAACGACCACGTAGTTGTTGGCCATTTCATTAAATGCGACCATTTCGTGAAATTTTCGATCATATCATGAAATGAGCAAATCTACGATATGGCCACGACATATTATGTATGTTCTTATGTTCCCTCGTAACTTATAAACTACTTCTCAGAATCCGACAAATGACATGTCATTACAAGCGTCTTAAATGTTTCACAAAATCTAATGTGGCGCCCTCTAGCGGACAAATAAAGTTAAGATAAATATGCCGTGTTTGGTATCATTTGAAAGCGCTTTATTTTTACATTTTGAATATATAATATATAACTAGCATTTGTTTGTGTTTTACCTGTATTCATGCTGATTGTATAGTTATAGGTACATAATTCACATCTTTTCGTTCATAGCTTCTTTACTACTTATCAGAATAATGTTGGTTATGACTAATTATGAGCTATAAAGCTTGTCACCAAATTTAGTATTGCACCCTCTAGCGGACAAAAAGTTCTATGTTAATATAAAATTAAAATAGGTATACCGTGTTTGGTATCACTTGAAAGTCTCACGAGTATTTTATGCTTGTACATAATTATTAGTTCATCAATTCAACTTTTGTTAATATTATGCGCTACAAATACACTTTAACACAATAATATTTCAAATAATAAAAAGTAAAAAAAACTAAAAAACCCAAGTACGATAAAAAACGGCACTGAAAAAGTATAAAGCAAGATTTTCAGAATACTGAACTGAACAAAGTTGCTAATGTAGTTGCAAGTTGCAATGGATGTGTCCATTACTTGTATTTAGTCTTGGTAGACTCTACCAAGATGCCTTCGTTGCAAATTGACCAATAATGTCATAGAATACTATTCTGAAGTATGCAATATTCCACTATGTAGAGATAAACATGTTTGGAAAGGCGTAGTCACACGTATAACATAATATATTACCTATGTACCGAAGCACTTTGACGACGTGTGACTGCGGTTTTTACTTTTTCAGCGCCGTTTTTTGTTAGTTGGATCTTAGTTTTTTTTACTTTTTATTAATGTAATCCGAAATCATTGAGTGGGTGGGTACAAACCATCATTGAAATTCAGAAAACAACAACATGTTGTTTTTCATGTACGAAAATAACTTATTTATGATAATTAACATTTAATTAATAGGCAGATTGTATTAATCATGTCAAAGAATAAAGTTTATAGACTTTTGAATTTAATATTAAATTACTTTTCCTGTTCATGTTTTAAATTAACATTACGCCTTTCTATTTTGAGAAGCTCAAACGTATATTCAGGTAAGTTTGACAGTGAATCGAAGTTCCGTGATGGGTAAGATGAGCGGATAGAGTCAACACACGCCGACACACCTATTTGCGATTTCACCCAAGTATGAACTAGCGCTTATCCCAAGCCTGGAAGTTATTACGCATCGTAGTACTAATACCTAGGAGAAGGATTATGTGAAAAATTAATTGCTTGTTGTTTGTTCCATGTTTTCGCAAATATGCAGCTAAATTGATTATTTTGCAAATAAGTATGTAGGTACTACGTAATGAAACTCGGCTTAGAAATTTGTTTTAGTGCGGTAATACATTTTTTTCTTTCCTCCAGATTAAGTTACCTACTGTAATATGTATCATGTTTACAGATATTAAGTTTGTCACCTATACAATAAGTATCTGTAACATTTGATTGAAACTGATCGGCAATTTGCAAATTAAGAGTACACACATAATATAATGAGAGGATTAACATGGCCTAATTGATTTGCAATCTCCCTCATTATCTGTGTATATTCATGACATAGTTATTTGTAGGAAAAGATTTAAAAATTTCAATGATTTAAAGAATTTGTTTTCCGATATTCGACAACACACAAATAATTAAAAGCGGATTTTTCAAAGGTTTTTTTAAAAATAACTTATTTTTATAAAACAAACCTACAATGTTCAAATTAATGAGTTTACTCTTGAAGTTTTGGATTCTTCACCCACGCTTCACCTTCGTCTTTGACAATTTCACCGTTCCATGATTTTGTATCACAAAAATGGGGAATGTCTCTTTTAATCAAGAAAAAAGCAGCTTAAAACATTCCGATTTGCAGGTATTCAATACTAAGAATATAAATGCTTATTTCAGTGTTTATACATATATCGTAATTTCCATAGAGTTAAATATTATTCCGGTTCACAACAATAATGTTGTCAAAATTTGAGTACAAAATATCGTTGCAACAACTGCTGTGACTTACTGGCCTTTGTAAATGGTGTTATGCGAAGGTTTCCACGGCATACAAAAGCAAGTCACTCAAAACTGTGTGAAAATACAGGCTCACAGCAATTTTTTCCCCTTTGAAGTCGACAACAAACTGCCTCGATACCATTTCAAACTTGCTTTGACTTTCGCTTTTTCTTTTCGCCTAATTCGAACTTGCTTATATTTCAGAACCTGATTATAATATTAAGGTGTAGGTAAATTTTAATGAAGGGTAATTATTGGCTTAAAAAGTCGGTTATATTCATTTTGTAATTATATCAGATATCAATATAAAATTTTAATTTTATTAATTAAATTCTTATCATTCGCACATTCACAAATTATTTTTGAGGTAAAAAATATTTTATATTTGTAACAAGGATGGCCAAAAGTTGTTCAAAAGTTGTTCAATACATTCATCATTGGGTACTTGGAAAAAAATGCCGAGGTCAAAATTATACAAATTGTTTTGGCACTATTTACGCAGAAACGCTCAGTTTTAACATAAAATCTCTTTTGAAAAATTGTTAATAAAATTATCCATATATAAGTTTGATATTTTTTTCTTAGTAGGTACCCAATGATGGGAATTGTTTCCGAGACTTTGATTCAAAAATTCAACGTCATTATATGCACCCTCTTTTTTCACGTGGCTTTCCGAAAATTCTGAAAACACAATTGTTTTTTTTTTTTATGTTTAACCTCGAATTTTTTCCAAGTAAGTATCTTAATGACGGAAAGTTTTGTCACTTTATTTTAAGCATATTTAAACAACTTGATAAATTTTTAGATGGATGGAATTTTTGTAACCTCTCTCAGAATATCGATCCTACTGTAACGTATTTAATATTTTTTATCTAATTCTACCTACTCTACTACAGTACTACTGTACGTTTTGCCATTTATCTGTCTTATTTCTGCTCGTATTGATTAGCATATAGGTATACATAGTTTCATATCGCAATTTTTATAACTGTCGATTCTTTTCAATAAAACTTGCGACTTAACAATAAAAGTTATTCACCAAAATCTCATAATCAGCACAACTTTCAATGCATCAACAATATTGATTGTAAATATTAAAGAAAATCAAAACATCACTAATCCATTTTATTCATGTTTAATTTTCTTGACATACCGATATTTTTTTCTCACAAAAGTATGAAAAAAACTTTATCGAGAAATAAGAACGAAGCAAATATTTGCGATATAATCCAATCCGATTACCGAAAATTGTATAAATGTGTGTTATACGAAACCATTCGCTAAGCCCCTGGAATCTTTATATAATTGATTTACTACTCTGTTGAACTTTTTAATTAAATCTTTGATCAACCGTTTAGCGGAATATCAAATCGACGAATGAAATTAAAATGCCTTGCGAAGACATTATTTTGGTGAAGCTTCCATTACCTCTTTTATTGCTTAACCGCCTAATCTCTTCATTTGTTAAGATTTAACAACTTTAGAATAACTTGGCATTCTTTTTGATAAGACATTTTGTTCAGTGTAAACATATTGCAAACTTTTTATCATATTTCGAACAGATATTTTAGAAATATATCTAACTCATAATTGTTATTTGATTAAGAAATTCATAAAATTGTATGCCTATCGAGCAATGTAGCTAAATACTAGGTATTGTTTGTCTTCGATAACGCTTATATCAATGCATAATTAATGATCCGTTAATGAAGTATTGATTATTAAAATTTATTGAATTTAATTCGCGCATGCTTTTCGTTTATTTACTGGTTTCTTGCCCACAGATGAAACGACAAAAATCGTAACAAGTTTGGTGCGCAATAAGACATCGTCATATTCGTATTATGTTTAATTTAAAAGGATACTTTGTTTTAATAATCGAAGAATGTATTATCCAGATTCGAGAATTGTGTTGCATGCATAATTAACAACTATTGAAGATGCGTACGTGGACTATTTTCATTGTTCATACATTCAGATGTAGGTAGAGAAGTCGGTGTATTGTGGAATTCAGATAACAGCTCCACAATGACACCAATAATTATAACACTATAGTGATATAGTCTATTGTAATGTCTTGTCTCAATATCTTGCTATAAACCTTATGATATAATTTCTTGCTCTATAATTTATCTATTAGTATTTAGTATATTAATATGATAATTGTTTGTGTTTGCCTCCTGTAAATGATGGGTAACGATAAAATTTTATTTAAGTTTTATGTTTTAAAGTTCTAACGCGAAAGTTGCAAGAGTCCTGATAAAATGGCCAGTTGATTAACTATATCAATCAATTTAATTCATAAATTGAAAGAAAACACATTGATTAAATAAAATATGGTAGAATCTTAATTGTTTAGAAGTTGTTTTTATAACAATGTTGCGACAGGCATTTTTATTTTATTGTTTGTCAATTCATTTGATAAAAAAGGTATAGGTATATTCAATTACTCTAAGAAACAATTATTAAAATCGCGGTCTCGTTGTTCAAATTTCAAGAGGTTGAGCTTCGGTCGTCGCTACACGATAATGGAGGTCACTTCTGACTCTTCCTTTATCCGATCTCGTTTATTTTTAGAAGCACTTTCAAATTCAGGATTATTTTATATTTTCCCGATAATTTACTTTTTATTGTAATTATTTCGCATTTAATTTGGTTCATTCACGATTTATGAAGCTTTGAAATTGTTTCGTGTTTGTTTTTCAGTTTCAAACTGAAAAAAGTCAAAGTCAAAGTGAGTAAGTCCGGAAGTTTTTTCGTACGAGCGCGAAGAATACGTATGTGTAGATTGTTAAATTGTAAGAATAAATAAATAAACATGAGGTAATTGTTCGCTTTGCAATCCCCTGAAATAGAGTCCGCGGGACCGAATGATATGCGGCGGCGGCTGCCGACGGCACGCTCTGCGGCGGCTGAAAACCTGCGGTCGTACAACCCGCGCTTTCCTCCCATATTAGAGGACTCCATTTACATTTTGTAGCTCCTGCGAGATTTATTTTTATTATTTTTTTTCCCTTTGGAACTAACAGTACGGTCCCAGTATCTCCAAGCGTGACTAATGTCGTGTGTGCGTAATTGTCTTAAAATGTAAGCTAATATTATAAAAAAAGAGATAATGTTTCTAACTTCGTATGTTTGAAATCGGCAATCTTCTGAAGTATTGAACCGATCATTTAAATTAGTTTAACAAACGCCTAGGCCTTAGCCTGATTCCCGATCAACTCCGGCGCAGCCCGGGCAAGAGGCTAGGATTTTTGTTTATTTTAATGCGACGAAATTTAAGTTTTCGATAAATTTCTCCGTTAAATTGTTAATCGCTATAACATGAGCCGTTTTAATAATTAGAGATAAAATAATAAAGCATATAAAAGAAGAGATAAAGTTTCTAAGTTTGCATGTTTGTGCGCGATAAACTTCTGAAGTATTGACACGATCATCAAATTATTTTCACTAACGCTTAGTACTGATGCCCAGCAACTCCGGCGCAGCCCGGGCAAGCGCTAAGATTTTATTCATTTAAATGTGACGAAATTTAACAGTCAAACATTGAAATAGGCCATTTTTAATAGATAGAGGAAATAAAAAGAGGTAACTTTTGTAAGCGATTATAAATATGTTCACTAGCAAAAAGCATTGTATCCCGGTGAACTCGTGCGCAGCCCTGGCAAAATTTAAGAGGAAGGGTGAAAATTTAACATTTTTCATTCGCCGTTAGGTAAATCGCAAATCCGCTAGGCCATTTTGAATAAATATTAATAGATTAGGTGTTAAAGTTATGGCCAAAAAAAAGACGCTTTAAAATTGAACTGGAATTAGTAATAGAACTATTTGATGTATGGTTCGACTCATTTTATAATTATATCAATCATAAACGAAATTATAATTAAAACGTGTTCTTCTTTTGTATATCTATATCTTTGTTTAGTTGTAATGTATATAATATACATTAAGTAATTTTCGAGTCGAATCGCGGTCGTATGAATCTGAGGGAAAATTAATCTGTGAAGTACAAATTGTAATGATATACATTTCGTCGCAAAGCGCTGCGTTATTTCGTTACAAATCCGAATGCAGGCATGCATAGTTTTCGGAAATGGTCTGATGTTATGAAGATATAATTAATGTGTTTAAAGCTAAGAGTTATAAACAAACATAAGAAAGGAAAGTGAACTAAGGAGCTTACAGCTTTTGTTTTTTTCGTCTAAGGATATTACGTACAAAACCACTCAACTACCTTCGCCGTGCAATCTCACGAAAGTTCCAAGTTGGAAGATTGGAAACCCGCTTTTGTTCGCTACCAACTATTTTTGGCCGCGAGTCCGCGAAATCTTATAAAACTTTTAACAATTTGTCCTGACATCTGATTTTCTTGAATTTTCTCAATTTTTAAGTTAGGACTGTAGTACTATCAACTTTTCCTGTTTATATTAGATATTTATCTTCCCGTCGCTGTCAATTTGGATTTAAGACTAATAAATTACTCTTAAAAATAAACACCCTTTCTCATTTAAAGGATAAAATAAATAAAAATACCTCCATTCAGAGTCATTTTATTTTTAATAAAGTTAAGCATCTTTGACTCATTTCCTTAAAATGTTGAGGGTACCTTTGGAAGTTGAACTTTTGCTTATTTATTTGTTGGTCTTATAACGTCTTACAGTATCGGCAGGAAGTAAGGTAAACATTTTTAGTTATTTCTCGCATTTTCATAATATATTAAAGTAAAAAATCGCACCGTCATTATGCTAAGTCTTATAAAACTAATTCTTTCGCTATTGTAGCCATTATATATAAATATTTATGTAATTGATAAGGCTGCTTAATAGTAAAAATAATAAACAGGTGTTATTTAAAATAGTTTTGAAGTTTCTTCTCTCTGCGCCGTCGCGTCGGCTGGTGATGAACCTTATATAATAATCTACAAAAATTAATAAACTAAATAAAAACAATAAAAATAAAAAGTAATAACAAGCTTTTAAATAAAATACGCTACTAATCTTTTACTATTACAAGAAACTTAAGAAAATAGGAAACTCAAAAACACAACAAACAATTAATACGGAACATTTTTACCTTATTCCATATTCTTTTTTTTCTTAAACTTTATCATGACTATGATTTTTTTCACTTCATTGTATTAATTTTTGGTGATTGGGGATCAAGTTCAGAATTCTCCCTTTTCCGCCTTGCTCACAGCGCCAAGCTCGTAATATTAATGATGCTAGTATAATTTATTCAGTTCATAAAGATGGAGTAATATCACCTTGTCCAAATCAATAAAGTCAGATATTATCGCGAACCACCTCAGCTAAATTTTATTTCGTGCCGCGACGAACTTGCCGCTAATAACTCTTATTTTGAACGTTAAAGTTTTTTGCTTCGAATATACACGCGGCGAAAAAGTACCTTTGATTGCGAAAATACAAACCGGCTATACGAAAGAGGTATTAAGAATCTACTTTAAAACTTTTATTCGGAAATATAAAACTTTCTGGAACGATATTAAAACTTTGCGAAATTGTATCAAAGTTTTTAATATGGAGCGGAATACGCTGAAAAGTATTGGAAGGGCAATGATTTTTTTGGAAAATATGCCTGATATGGCAGAAGTGAAGATATGGTGGGATTTTTTTCTTCTCTTGTCCAAGGGCGGCCTCGCAGTATCGTTTGCCAGCCTACCCTCGGAGGAACTGCTTGTTCCCACTTCTCCACTCGTATTTATACCGTGGGTCCGTGCGCGGAGCACCTGCGCAGTCTCCACCTCTTGCCCACCTACGCCGCATTTGCAATTAATGGAAATCTTTTCATGAGAGATTTGGCGGGTAAAATTTATTAATAATTACTATTGGATGTGAAAAATTAAACAGGTGTCATTTAACACAGAATAACACTTTAAATTTCCGTGAAGTCTTAATTTAATCGAAGAAATGTTTTCTTGCGTAATTGATGGATTAGCTTCCATTTAAATTTAAGAGGAAATGAAATTATTGTTTTAAGGTTAAAATCAGTGGTAGCTAATAGACAACTGAAAATTAGAGAGAGACAGCTAACTAACCATAAGAGGGTGGAAGCTTGTGCGTAATAGATTTAATAGGTAACTTAAAATAAGACTGTTAAATTAAAACACGGAATTTTTCGTCAATGTACGTATATTCTCTGTGAGTTGCAATGAACACACTTTCTGTAAATTTAAAATATTATATAAATATGTATTTGTTTTGTTAGCACCCTAGCGCGACTTATTGAATGAAGGAATGCAAGTACTCAAAAACAATTAAAGAAAACTTTCCGGATTGCAATAAGCTTTGAATAGAAGTTAGCTAACAATTTCTGGACTAATAGAATTGCAATAGAACTATTAATAGTGCTTTCATAGCCTTTACCTTTGAAATCTGACTATTGGAAGATATAGCCGTAATTTTCTGTGAGGCGCGCTTTTTGAAGTTTCTCGTAAGTCTCTTTGTAATAGAGAATTTTATTCGTATAATTTTTTGCTTATTTAGAACATCAAGTATCTTGGAATACTATGCAAATTATGCTAGTTTGAGTTTCAAAATTGTCATTAATTAATACAACGTTTTAGAAATATAGCGATTAAGAGTAAGAACTACAGTGTAAATAACACAACGATAAATAACCAAAACTGAAAAGTCATAGTGTGAAATCTGAGTATATTATTATAGTAGAGCCATTTTACAACATTTGACAGTTCAACAAAATTTAAATTGGCTCGATTATACGTATTATAACTTCCGTGTCAAGTTTAACCAACTCTTTTTCGTAATTTGTATCTAGGTACGAGCTGCGACGCGGTAACAAACGTTTACAATTAATATTCAAAGCGATATTCTGGCTGATACTTTTTATTTGAAAGCGCTGCGGCCGCTCTCAGTTTGTCGAAAAGAAATTCGAGTAAAATATAGTGCAATTTCAAACAACTACAGTGTTGCATGTCGGGCGTCAGAATTCAAAATCTAAAACTAGGAAAATCTAAAGTTTTGAACGTTAATTTATAGAAGGTTTATTAAAAACTAGCGGTCCGCCCCGGCTTCGCCCGTGGTACATATTTACGTTTTCCCTACATAAGAACCATCCTCGTACTTCAAGGAATATAATAAAAAAAGAATTATCGAAATCGGTTCAGCCGTTCTCAAGTTATGCGCTTACCAACACATTTTGGGATTCATTTTTATATTATAGACTAGCGGTCCACCCCGGCTTCACCCGTGATAAAAACCATCCTCGTACTTCAAGGAATATAATAAAAAAAGAATTATCGAAATCGGTTCAGCCGTTCTCGAGTTATGCGCTTACCAACACATTTTGCGATTCATTTTTATATATAAGATTAAAAATACATCAAACATAGCTTTATCTCAATTCAATCTAAATATGATGATGGCCATGTCTACTGCGTTTGGAACAAATATAATTTTAGAGAAATAGATAATAAATAACGAATCCGACATTAAGCCAAAAGTCGGGTTGTTCGAGTCTGAAAAAGCGCCGTGTTTATATTATGTATATGTATACCACATAGGGTAGGTTCCTTATAACGGGAGCAAGATTTGTACTAAGCATAATATTGAAAGCATTTTTATTAGACTTATTTGTAAACATTCTATAATTAGAATAATCATGCAGCTTAAAACAGTGGAAGTGAAGTAAAAGTTCTAAAACGACACGTGTTTAACTGCAGTTGGCAAATTTAATTGTCGAACAAGTATTCAGTTAATGTTCAACTTTTCCTCGATTCATTCTAGTCTAGTCCAAATTTTGCTCTCATATGTAATGAAGTTTTACTTTTATTAAGTCTTTTAATTATGCAATTAGCTTTATTAAATGAAATTTTGCAAACAACATTTGTATACATTATTGTATATAGAGAAACGACCATTTATGTTATAATAATTACAACCTTTTTGTAACTTTCATAGCGATTCTGTTTTAAATATACAGAAGGTAATTTTCTTTTATTTGTGTTATTTATTTTCCATTTAGATTATGTATGATAAATTTAAGTGCAAAGTTTATAGTATGACATGTTAATAGCGTATGAGATTCCCCTTTTGTATATATGTTGTTCACTAATGAAGTCGTTTTTACTAAGTACCTACCAATTGTACTATATTTTGATATAATATTTTGATCCTTCTTTGTAAAAGAAAAAATTGTACGATACCTTTGAAATTATACAAAAGTAGTGGAGTATACGCGGGTCTTATGAATTATGTTTTATATATTTAAATATTATTGCTTGTTACAGATTTAATTAACGGCGTCTTGAATCGTTTTCCGGTTATTTAACGTATTTTAACGTACGGGCATACCTACCTAAATAAATATTTGTTTTTCATTACAATGCAGCCTTGCACACATATTGCAGGCTGCCTTTTAAACCCTGGGTTGTGAAATGTACATTGTATAAATTTAACTTCACCATGCAAAATGTATTATTCTCATTTGAAACGTACTATACGATATACAAATACGATAATTCAAGAAAGTTGTTAAAATAAATCTTGGACGTATTGTGTATAGCGATAAGTTGACGGAATGGTTCAAAAGCATAATATGAGAAGATATTCAAATACAGGTATATTGGTTTAATATGACCATATGATTAATTATACCTACTGTTGGACTCCGTCATTCTATCGTCAGCTATATATTTACAATATTATTTATTTTGTATTATTTGTATTATTTATTTTGTAGCTTACTTGTATTGTGAGAAATGCTTATCAGAACGTCCTTCCTCAGTAATCCTTTCCTTTATAAATGATCCGGAAAAGCGATATTTGGGTGGATAAAACTTTGTAAGCTTGTAGTGGCACATGTATAGGCAAACGACTTGACACATAAGCTAGCTAGTAATAGATTAGCTGCTAGTAGATTAGATATCCAATCCAGTAATATATGTTGTTACGAGACTAATGTGAAAATCTGTAAATTTGGTTCAAAACTTGAAACGTCGCTAGTCGTGAGTAAACAGTAATGCGAGCCTGACCTTATTTGCAGAAATTCCTCTTTTAACATTTCTCTTTCCGTCTCTACACGCATTCTGTTTCAAAATTTATTCAAATATGTTTCAATTACTAAAGTGGACGATATGCAAGGCTAAGTTGGTACATTTCTAAAACTCTCGTCCTTTCTGCGAGGTCCGCTTGGATTTATGAAGTAGTGCTCGAAGCAAAAATCAGCTCAAGAAAATCTGCTAAATTTGTAAGAGCGATGCTTGAGCGATGAAACAATTTTACAAAGATATTCAAAGCATATTTCATACATAATGGTCTCTGATTTGAATTACCTTTACAGTTTACCTACATTAAAAATGTATAATAAATAATATACATTTTTATACCTGCTCAGTTCATGGCTTACAAGAAAAAGTAAACTAATGAGCAATATAGACAACTATTTCTTAATGAGCAACAAATTTCGCCCATGAGTAACACGTACCTCAAGAAAATAAAAACATCAGCCTTTAAGCATTTTCTTATTAGACATTGAGATAATAAGGATTCGCACTTCGCGTAAAAATAAATATATTCTTATTACTTCAATATATTCTTACGACAATTTAGCAAACATGTTCTTACTGACTTCTTATGAAAATGGTGTAATTATCTCGGCTAGAAATTGATAAGAATTTTGGCGTTACAAGTGCACACAAATAAATTTAAAACTTTCAACGATAGACATACCTAATAATTAATCAATTTATTGTATGTAAAATATGTGATATCTTTTGTGTTTAGACCGTAGATAGCTACCCTTTCTAGCATACGATGACTTAAAGCAGTATTATTTACCAGCGTGGGAAAGTGATGGCGCTAGACGACCTATATAGCGTCTTTTTTTCACACTGGAAAATGAGGTAAGAGCTTTAAGACATCAAAGTACAAAGCCTATGGCTGATGTCGAAAGAACTTGTGGGATTCCACCTCGTTTTCCGATCGAGCTTTACAACAGGATATATCGAGTTATGATGGAATACCATAACAAAGGGAAGTATTAGAGTATTCGGGAAACTTTTATAGATAGTATGTTTGAAAATAGTTCGCAGTCTGTACTAATGATAAAACCTGAAGAGGTTTTTGTTTTAACTACTAGACAAAGGACTAAGGAGTAAAGACCTACTAGACCGATTTCAAAAATTCCTTGACCGTTGCACTAACAATATACATACCAGTGAATATAATATACCTACATGTTATAAAATTAAGCAATATTTTTTGCATTCATGGCCATGCAGTTTTCAGAATATAAAAAAGAAGGTATTTGAACTTCCTAAGTTTCCGATTGCCCTCTTCGGTGAAGGAAAAATCAACAATATCTCAAATTTTCGGAAAAAGTTTTTACATCATCTTCTAGGACACTTTTGGGACACTTAGTCAAAAAAAGGCCTATGTTCAGACTAATGACAGCATAGATACAGAAAGATAGCATATTAAGAAACACATGTGTATTTATAATTTGTACTACATATATGGTATACAAGGTTTCCGCCCGCGGTTTCGCCCGCGCAGTCAAAGAAAAACCCGCATAGTTCCCGTTATCGTGGGATTTTCGGGATTGCGTCATTTTCCCAAGATAAAAAGTAGCCTATGTCTTTTCTTGGGTATCAAAATATCTTCATACCAAATTTCATGAAAATTGGTTTAGTAGTTTAGCCGTGATTGAGTAACAGACAGACAGAGTTACTTTCGCATTTATAATATTAGTATGCATGTGTCATACTGTGATAGCACAGACAATATTGATTAGTAAACTATAATAAGAACCTTTATTACCATTGTATACATTTTATAGAATTTAATTTACTCATATAGACGCATTGTTTTAGTGAATCGACGTCACACGCGTTAGCTGGCAGTCAGTCGCTCAGTCTGAAATGCATTTATTTTTGGCATTTTCCTATGGAATGCGTAAATTGAACTGGAAAAATGGACACATTGAAAGTGAACCTTGTTAGCTCTTTATTATGAACGACAGTTGGTGGCGAATTTGATAATTTTGCATTGCTAACAAAATGGCCATTAGATATTCTAATGCCTAATTCAGTTAATGTAGTATACCCATTAATGATAGGATCAGTTGACAACCCACTTATCAAACGTTAAAATATTAATCACCGAATCTTATTGTAATTGAATTTATTTACTTACTTGAAAATCGACTATGGGTATAGATAGGTATCAATCACAGGTTCAGACTAATAATTATTATTAAGGTCATCTTCACTGCAACTTAATATCACGTCTATCCATATTTCTAATATAAATAACTAACGAGTAAGGTTATAAAGGACGTTTTAATTTTCATTAAAAAATATGATACTAATTTCACAATTTTTGCCATACAAGTAGGTAATTAGTTCCAATTACGCACTTTTTAATATTAACACATTTTACAGTTTGGCTTCATAATTGCTATTCTTCTAAATAGGAGCAAATTAAATCACGCCTTAATTGCTTCCTAGTAACAGATAAAAATAAAAGAGGCAGGAACGAGCGAAGCGACCTGTCTAGGTGCCACATTCTCTTTGGGCCGCCAACCGTTACTTAACTAAAATTAGCTTATAATTTTATTCATGTATATTTTTATAAGTGCTCATGAACAACCTTTATTAATCTGGCACGGTTTATTGTATACCTTATCGCAGGTCAACTTGGCTTATTGTTGCCGCGATATTGTATTGTTAGGTGGAAAATATCTCGACTTTTACATTAGGTAACCTTGCGGCATTCGTGAGCTTGTACAAAATATTCCTAAAAGCCAGCCTATATTGTCAATGAAATCGTAAAAACTTTGCAATATTGGTAAAATAAAGGATACGCAGATGAAGCTTTGATTTACACACACGCAGACGCCAGACTATTTTTCAATTTAAATTATTACTACATTTAGAGTTGCTCGGGATGTTCAGGAATTTAAAAGTTTCCAAAACATACACGCTTGGATAATTTTAGCGAAATCATACTTTTAAGTTTTACGTAATATCAGAGCTTGAACGATAACTATGGTTTATCTCTTTCTCCCTGTAATCACAAGCATATATTATGTTTGTTTTAATTGATTATATACCTACGCATGTCAACATGGTTTTGTTGTTGTAGATAAAAAAAATATGACAATTTCGTAAATTTTTTTTTTTACTCTAGATAGGGAAGCGCTTGACCGCAATCTCGCCTGATGGAAAGCTAAGATGCAGTCTAAGATGGTACGCGCTTCCCTAGTAGGTACCTGTTCACTCTTCGCTTGAAGACCCCCATATTGTACTCATCGGGGAACACAGATTCAGGAAGCGCGTTCCAGTCCCTCGCGGTTTGGATGAAGAATGTGGAATCGAACCTCTTAGTCCGGGTACATGGAACGTCCACCATATGGATCCGTGCGCCTCGACGATCGATGGAAGAACGGGGATGGCGGAACAAGTTCGTGTAGTAATAAATAAAATTAAATTAAAAAATTAAAAAAAAAAATTCGTAAATAAAAATAATAATTAAATAAATAGGTAATAAATTGACAAATGACTCTACGTATGTTTACACAAGCATGAAGCATCTATTTCAAGAACCCCAAGTATGCATACACTTTCACGGAAATAAAAATTCCAATGTATATAATAAGAGTTCATTAACGACGTAATTACTATAATACTGTCTGTTTCGTGTCGTTTTGAGAATCTTTACAAAATCTTAAGAACTGACGTCACGTCGAAGTTGGTTTATGTGGCGATCGCGTGTGGCACGCACAATCCGTCGCCTACATCCACAACATTTATCTACGCTTGTATATAATTAAAGATAGGCGCAATTATTTTATGTTTCGTGAAGATGAGCATCATTTTTGATAAGATAATATTTTGTGTTCACACCTACAAAATATAATATATGTAGATACACTATTAGTTAATTTTGGATAGGTTGGAGTTCCAATGAATGAATACTAGTTCTCTGATATTCATTACATATTATTGCAAGCATAGAAAATTATTACCTAAATTGTATGAATTGATGATAGGATGTGGATGAAACAAATGAATCCGACATAACCCACGAGTCCTTTCCCGGGAGTTGTGAGTACTTTATGTGAGATTTGTCCACTTAAAAAATAGATGAAACTCACATTTTTTATAATGCTTCTATTTCAAAATTAATTATAAGAAATAAAGAAAAAGGTCTTGACTACGTATTTCTTGCAGCGACCTATAACCGACCGACCGAACCGACCTATATCAGTACCTGGCGCGATAACTGAAATGTATTTCAAACATTCCTGTATGATGACGAATAGCCAAAAAGATTTTCTATGATATATCAATCAAACTGTATGTTTATCGTCTACTCAATACTTTGTACCTATTGCTTAACCTATTTTCCAGAGAAGCATAATAAGGTCATAGGTCACTCAAGAGGTGAGTTAACGGGTACTAACTTGGTAGATATGACTTGCCACCTTAGGCCACATCATCACTTCCATCTAGCGGAACTATGATCATAGACCTGCCTATCTACATTAAAAAAACCTCGTCCTTGACGACAGGCATTTAACTCCTGCCACTGTATTGTGTATCTACGAGGCAGATTCCTTGCACGTTAAAAAAGTAACATTAGAGTGTTAATTCCACTTACCTCATTATTCTCCAGTATGAGATGACGCCTCCTCAAGCTAGTATCCTGGTATCTTGTTGGCAGCACCGGATCTTCACCAGACACTGCTCGTTGGTAGGACAACCTGCGGCCCTTTGAGTCAGTTCTTTGGCCATAAGATTCATTTTCCGGTATACAAGAGAAATCTTGGTATGAGTGACAGCTCTGCATTTCTTTCAACTTTTCGTCTTGTATTATTCTTCTGAAGTAATTAGTGAGACCTTCACTTGCAACCCACGTCACTCTAAACAAAAATTAGAATGGTTTTATAAATTATATATAAGATATATCCTTCCCTTCCCTTTACATTCAAACTATATGTCATGTACATGTACCTACTCTAATGTTAAATGGTGTGGTACAATAAATGGTTAAATAAATGTATATTATGAAATCCATCTACTTGCCCGAAGAGAAAAGTTGATCGGTAAAAGTTTTGATATTCATCTGTTCAATAATGAATATCAGTTAACACTCTTAAATGAATTGAAATATTGATACGAGAAACATAAAAATATAATTGTAATATTAAGTTTCATCATACTTCCGTCCTTTTATATTAATCAGTCAAGTTCCATAGAAAGTTGACAAATAACAACAATGTTTGCGAAAGCGAAATAGTATGAATAAAGAGACCGCCCTATGCTCATTTCTTGCTCGGTTACTCGTTTAAACTAGGAATAAACCACATTAAACATTAAAGAGTATTATTGCTTCGCGCTTCGCTTAAGATAGGAACGCTGTAGATTGACTCTACATCCACTTTATATCTCAGTTTCTACTCAACCGCTTCTAATTTAATAAAGCGGGAAGCTCTTCGCCTTCAATTATCCGCGCTTTATTTTAAGTAATAAAAATTAGTTCGTAAAGCAACCTACTTACGGTTTAAATGGGTGTTATATATACGTAATAGTAACTCTTGTAGTAGTAGTACAAGACAATATGTAGCAAGGAATTTAACCATTTCACAAAATACGTCTTGCGATATTTTTAATACGATTTATAAAAAGAGATACATTTTTTTTAAAGGAGAATTTTTCTTATGTTTATATTTATGAATGAAGATGGAATGGCGAACTAAATGACAAAAGATCATACCTATGTTTTTCTTTTAACATGTTCAATGATATTCAAAGGAGTGACGCCTTTAATTTCCATAATCAATTTTCTGGAATAATTTTACCGGAATATCAATTATGTTATTGATTCCTAATGTGTTGTTTCTTACAGAGCAGACGTCAACAAACACTGGCGCTTGGAATTGTATAAATTAAACAATATGACGTGTTCAGTTAACCACAAAATGTTTTTCGTCATTAAAATTATTATGTGTCCCATACATAATTAAAATTATAGTTCTTTCAATTATTGTATGTTCATTTTATTTTCAATAATGTTTGCAATTTAATTGAGTGAAAATTTTAATGAAACCACGTTTCAGGAAATTCACAGTATCAGCCATCAGGTATTCAGGTTTGCAGATAATTCTAGGAATACAAAACAGAGGCACAGAGGTAATGTAAAGGTGACCGACCGTATGTAGATGCCTGCGTTTCGTGTCAAAAGGGACATTAAAAAGTATTTATTTTGTTTATAACATGCTAAACACAAATATATTGTTTGTGGGAATTTCAGTGCAAAATCAAATTACAGCACTGAAAGCCATCAATTTTGTGTTCGCATCTAATTTGAAACAATGAATATTAGTCGTATCGATTATATGAGGCAGATTGGCTAATTTGGGTTAAAATTAACCGAATAGCTAATTATTTTGCAAGCATCATAGAAACGATCAGATCATTACCAAAATATGTTGGAATACGGATAATTTGTGGTTTACCTACGGAATACAATTAGTTTTTTTGCAATTATGTTATGAAAATACGTAGGTGAGGTTATAATTAACAATTATAACCCATATCTTTAGTATAAACTGCTTTTCTGTAATTAAACTCCTCCATAATAATAGTTCAAACTCATTTTTTTATAATTTTCCTTTGAGCATTCGTTAGCCGAGAGCACTGTAGCGACACCTCACTCTGAATCGCGCAAGCGAAATGTTTTCGCTACAAAGCATATTATATACAACTTTCCGACATCATCCATCGGGGCCTTCACGGCCGGCCAGTCGAGTAGACTGGTCGAGTATCCTCCCTTTTTCGATGGAGGAATTCCACCTTCCTTCCTCCACAAGCACGATAAGAAAAGGTTTTTTTTTTCTACATTTTTATTTTTTAACCCTTTTTAATATAGAAAAACAACGATTACTGGGCTAACTAATAAGCATGAAACTTTAAAATAATTTAATGCAAAATAAAAGTTGTATATCATTTCTTAAACAAACCTGTTTGATCTGGAAGCTTTCCGTCGAAGGCGACTATTAGATGAATCTAGTCCAGAACTCATTGAAATCGCTCTAGACTTCAGCATAGCTTCCTGTAAGTACGCTTCATTTAAACCTGAAACCAGAAATATGTAGAGTGTAGACATTATCTATAGTACCTAATATTATAAAGCAGAAGAGTTTGGTTGTTTGAACGCGCTAATCTCGGGAACTACTGGTCCGATTTAAAAAATTATTTCGGTGTTAGATAGCCATCGAGGAAGGTTACAGGCTATATATCATCGCGCTACGACCAACAGGGGTGGAGCCACGGGGGTGAAACCGCACAGAGCAGCTAGTTATAATATGTATAAAAATCAAATCAATATATTATTGGTACACAATACATTTTCGCTGATTTTGTAATTTCAGGTTAAATTGAGATAAATAAAATGAAATTCTATTTCGCAGCAAATCAAAGGTCAGATGCGATTTTATGTTTTGCAAGTCTATATTGGTTACGCAAACTTATTATTTGTTTAATTAAAAGCACCGTTTTATGTTTATTGGTAAAAATATCAACGTTAACAAGGTCATCATCAATTAATTAGTTTTGGACGCATACTAAATTGTCGTGAAGTCACGGTCGTTGTAAACTGGATTTCAGGGACGGGCGACGCCGCGGTAATGGCTATGTTTAAGTATTGTGTATAAGAAATTCATGTGTACTTAAAAAACAATACCAATATGTACTTAAAAAATATATTTTCTCATTAATAATAATCTGCACCATCATAACCAAAAGCTCAACTTAAAAATTATTAAGCTTAATATGATTTTTATTAAAGCAGTGATATTTATTTCCGGTCTTCATTTTTAGTTATACGTTTAAAGTCCTTTGACCCAGAAAACAAAGGATTTTTTTTTGCTTTTTACATTGTCCATTCAATGTAAAAGCGCAGAATCCATACTTAATATTAATTATAAATAGGAAAGTAACTCTGTCTGTCTGTCTGTTACTCAATCACGCCTAAACTACGGAACCAATTTGCATGAAATTTGGTATGGAGATATTTTGATACCCGAAAAAGGACATAAGGCTACCTTTTATTGCGAAATAATAATATGTACCACGGGCAAAGCCGGGGCGGACCTCTAGTATGTCATAAAATACAGGAGACTCGATCGATTGGAATTACAGCGATGCAACATAATTTATTCAAACAGAAATGAACGAAGAAAAAGTTTATAAAAGTACCTAGTTAATAGACTTCAATAGCGAATAAACGAGTTTGTAAAAATGGAATACAGAATAAAACCTTCGCAGTTAAAGAGCTAGTAATCACTCACGGAAGGCTCTGTCATTACTTTAAAGAGTGGTAACGGATTGAAAAGTAACAAAAAGTGGAACTACATGGGAACTAACTACCATTTTAACTATCTCTAAGTTTCATTTAAATAAAAAATGTCCGTTTACTGGGAACTGCAACCCTGAAACCGTATGTGAGATTATTGAAATGAAAGGGATAGAATTACAATAATGTTAGTTACTTTTATGCAATGGTAGATGATAGTAATTAACTGTGCGACTGGAAAATAGGGTTCAAGAAAAACGGACTGAACTTCGTCATAAATAAAAGTAGTAGAGGCGCTTGATAGCATTTAGAGGTATAATGTCAAGGGCAAGTATAATAACATTGAGGAATTTAATTTCATTGTCTTCTTGGAATATTCATATATCCCTCGCCTGTCACTTGTCTTTTAAATCACCGTAATCCGAGGGAAAGGGGCCTGTTATAAATGTTTGTGATAAAAGTTTACATTCTTTAGCTTAGCTTTAATGATTAAGATATAAGGTGATATAAGTTACTCGATCCAGATACGAAAATGCAAGTAAACAATTCCATACGAAGTTATGTGTACACATAATCACTTTAGATAACATTATTAGAGCCAACATCCAGTAATTGAATTTATTGAACAATCTGTACATTACACCGCTACCTAATAGCATCTATTGGATTCTAATCGCCGGCCGTATACAGCGATCGACGATGTGGGATCCTTCGATGTGGGAACTACCACTAAATGATATAAGACAATATTCATTTACTATTTCATTTCAAATGTTCACCGCAATCCACTTTCGTAAAACACACACTATTTAAAAGCGAATAAGTACTCACTATGAACGCTGTTCGAAGAAAAGTCGCCTAGAGATTCACTGGTGAAGGCGGGCTGGCTGCCAGAAAGGCTCGATTCTGATGGCTGATCCATGAGGCGGGAATTTTGACAAAACGATAAACTCGACGCGCTCCTTGTTATTGTGGAAGAAGATTGTAGACTCGCTGTACTACTGCTCGGTCGCATTTCCTTTAATCGCACAAAACATAGCTATTTGATATACTAAAATATTGTTAATTAAATATACTAATAACGCGTATTAATTACGGCCAATGTGAAACAACACTCAATTCATGCGTAATTCAACTAACTGCATATTTGAAAATTACCCGACAGGTATCGAATCAATTGTTCAATTATTGTTTGCAAATTTACGTTTTTGATTACCTATTGATTAATAAATTTTGAAATATCGTAGAGTTTGAAAAATATTTTCTAATTATTAATTTTTTAACAAAAAATTAAATCCGTCCTCATATTGTCAAAACTAAACCAAAGGAGAATGGGCATTTTACTATGGAAGTTGGGCCTGAACCCTTGAGTTGGACCAATACACATGAGATATTATTTTTATAATAGATCATAACACATAGATAACGGGAAAAATATATATAAAAAAATAATCAACCGGGTTTTTGTGCAGTCACATCAAGTTTTATTTCTTTGTGTATAATATTTTTTGCAGTAAATAACTGTTATAAGACAATGATAATATCTTTATGTTACTCCAATTCACTTTCACTTACAAATACGTACTAATCTTAAGCCTTCTAATAACCGAAATACACTAATATTATGTTTTGTAACAGGTTTAGTATAATTACCGTGTTTATTATAATTCAACGTAGTTAGACGTTTTTTGTGGTAAAACTCAGTCACTCCAGTGACATTTAGATTTATATTTACTTCACTCGAATTAAAAACACCGTTATTGTGCGCAAAATAATAGCCAAATAAATAAAACTTTTTGCCTTGACTGTACAAGAACCCGGTTGATTTATTTTTTTATTTTATTATTTTCGTAAGGTATGTGTAATGATCTATCAAAAAAACAATATTTCGTGTGTATTGGTCTTAGCCCAAGTTTCAGGCCCAATTTGCCCATTCTCCTTTATACGGCACCACAGGAAGGCTTTCAAATAAAAAAATTGGCATACCAATTAGGTTATTTTAGACTCTTTATGTATAACTTTAATAATTTTACGATAGGTTTCATTATCTGTGATGCAAGCACACAATGATATGAGATATCCCGCTATCAAGTACATAATATTATATTTTCATGATATTCTATATAAACAAATACGAATATTATAATGTACCTATAAGTAGAGCAGAGCAAAGAAAAGGTGTCAAATCCTAAGTATATATATATATAGACGATCTAGAAGGTAAGCTAGAAGGTACACTGGCCAGCGATTGACAATAATTACTATAATGAACAGAATTTACACAAAATAAAAAAATGGCGGCACGGAGTTTTCCGAGTCGGATACTCATTAATAAATTCCTTGTAAACCAATCGTCTATATTATGCTACATAGATTTAATAAGATAAACACATTTCTATTTAACTATCTGAGTAATAAATACGGGCAATAATATTATTATTGAATGGTTCTTTAAAATAATTTGGAGTTAAACAAAACGATTAACTCTTTTTAAGTACCTAACGAATATATTTACAAAAATTAGTAGATACTTACTTAAGTAATAGTTTCAGTAGAGGTGGGCCTTCATAATATTTTAATTACTATCTAGGTACTAGCGGTCCGCACCGGCTTCGCCCGTTTACGCTTTCTCTCCATAAGAAATATCCTCGTAATTCTTCTATAGAATAAATATTCTATAGAAGAATTAACGAAAGCGGTTCTGCTGTTCGCAAGATTTGCGCTTAGCAAAAAAATTTGCATCATCATCATTTGTTTCATCTTTACTTTAAAGATTATAATATAAAAATATTGATTGTCAAAACTCTTATAATTGAAAAGTTAAATTCATGATGTAATATATTGAGGTTTACATAAGTTCCTACACTTATGCTGAAAGGTGTATTAAAATACGTCATTCATAATCGATAAGTAACACACTGCATGGTGCCCAAGTTTTAAAACTTAATGTGTCTACTAAGTACAGCTCAAGAAAGTTCTACGACACTTCGAAAAGCAGTTAAATTTAAAATAAGCAACAGGAACTACACTACTTTTAAAACAAAGTAAAATATGTAATAATATCTCTCAAAGAAAAATTAAGCGCAAAAAAGCTTACATCAACCACTTTTAACAGATTTTTTTTATTTGTAGCGATATCTTTCATATGTGTATTTCTATTTTTAAATATTTTGTTTAATCATATTTAAAAAAACTGTAAAGGGCCATAGAAACACATGTGAAAAACACATGGAAAAAGAATGAAGTGGCACTTGTACTCCTGCGATACCAGAACTGTGAACGATTTTTAACTGCGCGCATTTTGGAATAGTGATTGCTGTTGTGATTAATGTGTTTATTCATAAACAATTTTAAATAAATAATATAGGACTATACAGTTTTTTAATCCTATTAGGTACATGATAAGAATTGTTATGTTGATTAGGCTAGATTACAAATTTCTTTGAAATTCGTCGATTCTATTTATAGCGTTGAATAGCGTGCCGCAAAGACAAGACCTGTTGGTCCGGGAGCCAGCAGCAGATTTTATGACCAAGTTCCTTTCAAGCGGTAATTAGTAAAATGCATCAAAGTATAGTATTATGAAGCCTCGTGAACGTCAGCTGGAGCTCGGTTGGGGGGAAGAGCGGTTGTAGCCTCCCGTATCAGCTGACGGTTTTTCCACCAAGATACAGCCAGCTGACATATATATTTATCCACAGTTACATATAAGCTATCATCAGGTAAATTTTTGTTTGAGAGGAAATAACGGAAAATAAATTTTTCTTTAAATTTAACTTTCATGTTCGAGACACCAGCTGACGTATAATACACCATGTTGTAACCAGCTGACTATTTTTTTTCGTTGAGATATTGGGTTAGCTACAATTTGACAAATTTTTAGCTGAGAGGAAATGAATGAATGAATGTATTTTTTTTCCTATGTGCGTGGGAGGCTACAACCGCTCACCCCCCCAACCGAGCGCCAGCTGACGTTCACGAGGCTTTATAATACTATACTCTCATGCGTCTGACGAATTATCTCTTGAGAGGAAATAGTTAACCAAATTTGCACCTGGCTCCCTAACCATGTGAAGTTTTATCGGCATAACAGCAACGCATAATGACCACCGACGTTCATTTGCTCCGCTTTTGTGTTTTGGTTAGAACTTAGAATTTCGTTTCAAACTCAAACTCAAACTCAAATTGTTTTTGATAAATGCTGCAAAAACATATTATGATAGAGCCTTATGCATTATCCATATTATATCTAACTTGAACATGTTTTTCTAAAGATCAATGATATGTAAGTAAACGACACGCTGAAAATAGTTTTCCCCGCCTGTGTTTAATCGTATCCATAATTACTTTGTTGAGTAGGTATAACGCGTCAATATTGTTTTGGTCATGATGTTTGATGAATTATTTTGATGTTTTGAAATATTTACTTAGACTATATGCTTGTATTTTATAAACAATTATGATAAATTCCTCTACTTTTCTCATGAACACCTATTTGTAAGATTTTCTTACTTCTATTCTACGCCTTTTTGGTAAAAATAATTTCTAAGAAAAAATAAATTGTTAGTGGAATAAATTCATTTTTAGATATATTTTCAGATATTTAGGGTAATTTGTTGGTATTTAGTATATAAAAATACGTAATTAGCTACTTATCAATAAGCTTCGAAAGTACTTGAATATTGTTTAGTCTCTGAACATCTTAGTAGGTATGTAAGTACTAGATATTAATATGACGATCCCCATGGTATTGGAGTATATCGTATCAAATTATAGGTATATCATTAAACATGTTAACAAATAACAACCCATTATTTCATCTGTAAAACGAAAATAAAAACGATGATGGGTATTAAACGATAAAAATACGTAATATTTGGACGTTTTTAAAAGGAGATTAACATTCATTCTTCAGATCGCTTGTTGTTGTCTGCTGTAAATTCTCGTTGCTTTTTGGGTTATTATCCTAAATATATTATTTTTATTAATATCTTGAGGCAATATAAATTCGTCCATTTTTTTATTGTACTCGTGTACAAGGGGTTTAAATGAGAGAAAATAGACGACTGTACCTTTATTTAAGTAAGTTCAATTGAAGGTATTTCTATGGAGTTCCATTTCTAGTCACTGCCCACGTATATTGATAGGTCTTGATTTAGATACTCGGAGAACTCTTCAAAAGGCACGGTCCTCAACGGCAAAGGGTTTATCAATAACTTGCTCAAATATTAGTGATTTATAAACCCTCTGTGTAATAAACGACCCATATTTTACTAGTTACTAGCGGCTCACTCCAGCTGCACCCGGATAGATATATCATTTGTAAGCTTTCCGTTAAAGTTATTATATTAATTCAGAGGTTTGGTTTCTGCTGCGATTAGGATAGGTAATTAGTATTACAAATTTATAAATCTAACAAACCCAAAATCATTAATATACGTTCAGGTCGTTCTTAATTTATAAGTTTTGAAATAAACACGAACTTCTTTTATATAATTAAGGTATAGTACCTACCTACCTATGTGGTAGGTTAAACCCTCATATGAGGCCTGTGTCTCTGCAGTGGAAACATATGATATGGTAAGTTAAAGTAAATCTATGTTTAAAATTATCGCACTTCCAGTAAAAAGATTACTTACAACGCATGATTTTATATTTAAATTGAACCCTTGTTTGATTAAACTTGAAACCTAGAACAATCATATGAAATTGTTTAGTTATGATTAATATCTACTTTATAAACTGCGACACGAGTGATAGTTTCCTTTCACGTACCTAAGATTGCATTCTTGGTAAAATTATTTACTAATGCTATATAATTATAGATATGAATATTACTGTTTTATTTTGATGTATACCGCACCAATGTGTTTAGTTTTAACATAGAGTAGTAGCATAATTGTGACTCATAAAATACATGAATATTAAAGAAGTACTGAGTTAACGCGACCTTATCGATAACAAGACAATGTTCAATAATTATCAACTATACAAATAACGTATACCTACGTAATAAAACCTATTTTATTTCAATTAACGGAAAACCAATTGCGCATGATTGTTTAATTGGCCTTGGTGTGACGAACATTTTTAAAAGGAGTACAAATTGTGAAATAAAATGATACAGCTATCAATAATGAATGCCTGTTTTCTTGAAAAATTATCTCAACTATAAAATTTATAGTGCGTTGGTAAATTTAATATATATAATATGCGATGCTACGATATGATATGACTATTTTTATCTATAATTTTTAAGTTTTATTTTCGGGTGATATCTATTTTCTTATAAATTCCCTTAAATGACACCGCCGTCTAATACCTCTGTCGTACAAAATATCTATATTTGGTAAATTGAAGTACTCATTAAAAATAACCTACAGGCAAATACTACAGTAGACCTTGTTACAATTTTTATGATTGATAAGAAATGGGTACGTGTATCATGATTATTCCTTATAATTCATATATAAAAATAAAATAAGTAAATGTTGTAAAAAAGAAATATGCACATAATGAAAAATATACTAAACGGCATTGCGGTATTTTATAATGTATATTAGAAAACTATAGCCGTGATGTCAAACGAACGAAGCCTAGGGCGACTGCGTTGGATAACTATCATTTACATTGGCCATCTTATTATCTTCTCAAATAATATGCAAGAATAATATAAAGCACTTACTTGTTGCATAGATTCATCTTGATAATCCCCGTTAGAACTGCTGCAATTTTCATTCAATGACTGCATAGAAACAGACATGGAACCTCTTCTTTGTACTGGTTGACATTTTCCGGTTAAAGACTGCCTTTTAAATAGATCTGTAGTGTTCCTTAAAAAGCTATCCATTTTTTTTCTAAAGAAAGAGGATTTCCGCTCTAGTGGGGATTTACCCAATGAGTGTAAGTCTAATTCTGATTGAGTAAAACCTTCTCGTCGGTTAAGTGTTGATTGATCGAGAGATAACTTTCTATCCCTGATTTTGGTGGTTGGCATATCATTTAATAATTGCTGAATAGATCTATTATCTGAGATAACAGATCCACTCCTTTTGATAGGCTCAAAACTTTCCAACTTCTTTATGTCATTATCTTCTATGCTGTCGGATGTTGTATCTGGGGTGTTTTTGTCAGTATCACTATTTTCTTCTATCTGTTCACTTTCAAGATCACTTTTTTCGATGTCTTCAGTTGAGCCATTGATGTTATCATCAGAAAAATCTGTATGCGTTATAATTACATCAGGATTCGTAGCACACGGTGGCTCCTGTTCTTTATCATCTTCTTCTTTGAGGTTTTCTTCGAAAAAATCCTCATTGTCAGTGAAATCTTTATTATTCATGACTTTGCTTCCCGGTGGCGCCTTTAAGCGCATGCTTCGATTCATTTTTACGTTCCGTAATATTTCCCTTATTTTGAGGTTCTCTCTGATGCACTTCACGTCAGCCACTAACATTTCCTTTTTATCTTGAGTGTTATTTTGCACCGTCTTATCTTTTTTGAGTTTTTGTTTGAACCTATCCATATTCACACAGTTTAATTTTATACACTAGCCCACGCAAACAACATCGAAACATGTAGGTCACGATACACTAAAGTATTTCTTATGGGTATAAAGATTTTATCAGTAGCTCATTTGACGTTACACAGGTACCTACGATTCGTTTATCATAGTGAAGGAAACATATTACGATAACACTATCGACAAAACCAATGCGCGGCGAACAGTCCACTGAGGATAAGAAATAAAATTATTTTAGTATAACGTTTAACGACGTGTTTGATCGATGCGATAAGAAATTTCACTCACAATTCACTCTACACGTCGAGGATGCAAACATTTGACAAGTGTGCGAATAAACATGGATATTAAAATATACATGGTAGCAGTAATTATCTATTCCAAGTATTAAAAAAATATATCGACGAGTGCGTACAATCTATATTTCTTAATAACGTTATATTTCATCAGCGACGTACATATTATATTATACTCTTGATATTATCATTGATAATATATCTTCGCTCGTTTCTTCTTATCTATAGTTATTGATATTGGTTTTGAAATGTTTAAGTATTTAATAACCCAAGGCTTAAAACACAGATGTTTCCACTATAATAGCGCGATTATTCGGTCGCGGCACACCGTCGCTTCATATATTTTCATCACTATCAAATATTGACTTTAAGATTGTTTATGATGTGTTTAATTATGATGAAGTGTCGCTCTAACGAGACAAGCCGTACTTTGTAAACACATTTTACTGAAAAAAGTACCTAGTTAGTTGCGATTATTTACGGCAACCACAATCGATAATGTGTAATTATTGTACAATTAACATTGTGATAAAAGTGACAATAGAAATGAATGAAACAATACTGTTAACCGCAGCGGCGGCAAGCCACATGTTTTCAACCAACTTCTGAATAAGAAGAAATCTCATTGAAATGGTTTTTATATTAACTCACTATTAACGAAATATAATCTGCATGATTATCATATTTACTGTAGATTTCGTACGTACGTTACGTAATTAAAAAGTATATTTATAAGCTACCTACAAACATCTTAGCTAAAAATGGAAATCAGCCGTCTGCTTACGGTGTCAATTGTAGTTGATTAATTATAATATTATAAATGCTACTAAAGAAATAAACTTATCATGAGTAAAGGAATTATTTTTTATCAAGATGACAAAACTAAATGAGATTGTAATATAGAGATGAAAATTCGTTTACAGGACTGCGAAGTGATAACCCGTAGAGCACGCGAGCGAAGCCGCGGTATTTGCTCCTATATGGAGGGAACAAATATTAAATAGATTAAAAAGCATATTATTTATTATCTTTTCGCTTTGTAGACGTAGCCTGCGCATCACAGCATTTATTATTATGGGCCTAGCGGAGTTTTAGGCGTGGAAAATTATAAGGCGCTATTTTTTAATGTTCCAAAATATTACATATTACAGAACCGAAAAAATATTGAGGACTATTCTATTTATTTGTAATTAATATTGTGTTTATAAACGACTTAAATTATGTTATAAGAGTGGTTATAACTTTATATTTTATTAACTAAAGCTTGTGAACAATGGGAACATACCAAAATAAGGTAGATAAAGTTTAGATTTGGATTTGGATGATTTGGGACGCGCAAGGTCAGTCCGATATCGATATAGATGTAAATGTGATCAGGGAATATACAAATAAGCTAGCGCTATAAATTATGACTCCTGTGCACTAGTAACACTGTAATAAAAAAAAATCCATACTACTACAATTACAGAAAGTCATAATGCGTATTGAAAGCTTTAACGCAATAGAAATCAATACGTTTTAGGCCCTTCGCTCATGGAGCTACTCAAAAAGAACTAGTCACAAACTCAAATTACTAACGAGTTGCCTGAGCGTCACAGCCCATACATGTTCTATGGAGATTCGCACACGACGCGACTAGTTACTAACTGGTGAGTAACGCGTTAGCAACAAATCACGCGCGACGCGTCGTGTCGGTCTCCACGCTACTGGTTTCCCGAATTTCTCTGTTTTTTATGATAAAAATGAACGAGCAAACATTGACAAGTGACTGAAACCTTATAACTTGAGTAGCGTTGTATGCGAGATACAATTTGTAACTGGTTTGTAATCGTAATTACTGATTAGTTCAGTCATTTTTGAGTAGCTCCATGAGCGAAGGGCCTAACAATCTGAATGGATAATTAGCCGGTTAATAGTTATTAGAAGGTTATTTGTTGAAAATTGTTCTTTAATCATTGTGGCGCTTGCGGACACTTTGGTTAATGTATATTAAGTCATTGTCAATGACGATTAGCCCATTCTCCCATTACGATACGCACAGGAGATTCAAGTATCCTGCAAGTTCTCGGAGACTAGTCGCCGCGGAGTATCTCACATACATTTGTATGTAGGCTCGCACACTACGCTACCGGTACAATGTATGTGAGATATTCCGCGGCGACTAGTCTCCGAGACTTGCAGGATACTTGAATCGCCTGTGCGTATCGCAATGGGAGAATGGCCTTACTGCAAAAATGTTACGCGATTATTAAGTTTAGCCGCTTCGTTCGTTCTTCATAAAGTAAAAAAGATGCATGTACTAAGGATCGTCGTCAGACATTTTTCATAACATCTGATTATTATGAAAGGCTCGATACGTAACTCGAGGAACAGAAATCTTGTGAAATTTTTCATACTTTACATGGGTAGCCGGATATAGGTTATTCCAGAGCCATTAACTTTCTACTGTGTGTCAGACACCAAAACCGATCTATTGTCATAAAAAATAGGAACATTATTTTAAAAATCCATACAAACTTCCAAGCTATGCTTTTACACTGTGAATCAAAAAGCTGCGCAACAGATTTTCGCTTGATTTTCGTGTGTGTAAAAGTAAATATAATATTAAACGACAAGTTTGCTTTATTCGTTTCGGGCGAGATTTCGAGTGCGTCGTGGTTGTAAGTACGGCGTGAATATTGCATGTACCGTATCGATTGATGTTTACGTTCACTGCACAATCACAGTCGAGTGAGAGGAACACTACAATGTTCTTGTAAATGCAATACGCTTTTAATAATTTGATACTAAATATTAAAAATATTACAAGATTACATACAACGTTCACCTACAGCGCCTAATATTTTAAAAGCATGTACGTTTTTTCTGTTTACGGTGGGTAACTTCATATTTATTATTTTTTTATTGTTTCATATCTGTGAGAATCTGCTTGCTTTGTTTTGTCATGTATGAGGTATACCTTGTGATGTAACTTAATTATTTTATTAAAATACAATATAAGCAAGTATTATATACTATGTAAGTATTCATTTTCAAACATATCTAATTACATATTAGACTAGGTATATTATACATATTATTAAATGTTAATTCTAAAATCCAATATGGAAGCTTTAATAACAAGCTCTCTGTGTCTTGCTATTAAATATTAGGCACGCTTCAGAAAATAAATTTTAGTTGACTAATTACGAACTGATGAATGCAATCACAGAATTATATAATATATCTGAGTAATAGGTATATGTTATGTGAATGCAATAATATTATACACTGTAGGACAATTCTAAAGGAACAATATCAAACATATAATTAATCTATACAGACTAATATTATAAAGCGGAAATATTTTTTCCTTCGAGGATTTGTGAAGACTACGATAAACTACGTTTATTTTATTTTTTCACGATTAACCGTTGTCAATAAGTGTTTGTAGATAAAATAAGATTTCCCACCAAATTACATTCTAAGTAACTGAAAATCTCCGTAGAACCGCCATAACTCCGGATAACTCTTTTTATGCTCTGCAAACTGAAGCTTTAAAATAGTTACATGAAATCATGCAATAAAAACAAAATAATATAAGAATAAATTCCGTTGTAAATACAGGGTGTCCCAGCAACGGATAGACGGAGAGGTGACGGAGAGTATACTACCAAGGAGGTAATAGTTTTGCATACTCTGAGTAGTGAGTACGTAAAAAATACTCTGAATTCCAGACGAATTATTTTGACAAATAGATGAATTCTTAAAACTCTATGTGGTACACCCCTAACAAGTAACCCTCTCAACTTTGCCACCCACACGTGAGCTATCGTTTAAGATTATATTTTCATAGACAAAATGCTCACATTAGCGAAGCTAGAGATGAAAACATGGATTTTAAGGAAAAATTAAGCAAAACATTTTTGGTGTAATTTTGTTATTTAAGTATTTTTTACGTGATCAGTGTATGTCAAACTACACTCCCTTCGCGCTTAGTACACCAATAGTGGGACATCCTATATATGATGCAGCCGCGGAGTTCAAAGCCAAGCAATCGACTTACATTTTATCACACCCCGGACACTCCATACAAAATTATCGTTTTGACAGTCACACTATAGAGACTGCAAATGTGTGTGTTAACGCTTTATGGTTGGCACATTTGTGACTAGCGTAAAAAAAATTCGCGTTTTTCTGATGAAATACATCCGTAAACAGCACAATATCTAACCATTTTCTACGAAAAACGATAATCACAAATCCAAAATAATAAAATTACTTTAAGTCGATTTGATTAATGTTGTCAATCTTCGTTGCGTATCGTCCTTAAAGAAAAATATGGACCATTTTTAAGACTGATCGTGCGGGTTGAGGTAAGTGTTTAATTTTGGCGGGGGGCGGAGAGTGTCCGTTCTGTAGCGTTTAGCTACTATTATGTATTCTGTGATTTTATTTAACTATCCTTGCTGTACTGACTATAAAGGCGACAGAGATGCAAACGATTACAATAATAAGGGTCCTTATTATTAATCAAAACCTTTAATTTTTGACGAGATTACCTTGGAGTGCCTAAAGTACTACATATAGTAGTATATGTATGTAATTGCAGCGCCTGTAACGCACTCATGAAATTCACCTGTACCAAAGCGATTAGACTATAGTGAACTGGAATTTAGGAAGGTACCTTGATGATAGATAAGCTCCTTATCTCTGTACCTAATACAATTGAAATGTGCAGGATTTATATGATCGATTTAAGCCCCTAAGTAGCGTTGTATTATTGTGGGATGAAATATTTGATACAAACTTATTTAAACAAATAATTAAACACCATTTTTGGTTCTCATAACTTTGTTACCATTGTTTTACTCACAGTTTCTCAAATAGTCTAAAATTTATATAATATAATATAGTGTTCCGTAAACTTTGTTAACGGGTGTAGCTATAGCTGCAAGAACGATCGTTTGATTATATCGAGAACAATACGAAGTTGTCGGTATAGACTGTGATGCACCTGCAAGCTATTTAAGATGAAATATTATTTAGCAGAATATTCAGTTCACTTCAAATATATCATATCTACATTTACACTTGCAGTTTGTACTTAGAATTTAGAAAATTCGAAGGCCTGTTTTTTTTTAATAATAGAAATGTTGGCCTAGTGCTCGATTGTCTATCAAAATATTTAAAACCTTTTCCTGAATTTAGCTACTATTGACTACTGACTACTTAGAAATTTCTAATAACCAACCGAATAACCGTTTTTCAAATACTTATCATTATTCAGAAAATATTTAATGAGAGAGGATTCGAAATTTTTTAAAAGACATCTCACCTCGGATTCCATTCAAGATTTTATATTAAAATATAGACCGTAAGCTTGTATGCAGTTGCATAATGAACTCCAAAGAAAAACACAAGTTAAGGGCGTAAAAACGGCTTTGTTTACTTAAAAGACAAAACAACCTGTCTCCCATTGTTGTTGAAATCTTTGAAATTTAAACAAAGCCTGACAAAGAGTATCCATTAGGTTCATTAACAGGCACTCAACAGGGCGTAAGTAATTTTTGTAATAAATAGCATTCCCGTCACAACACAGCCATGACCGTGACACGGCCTGGCGTGTATCCATTGTGCCTTTTAAACCAGGTGTAGGTGGTAATTGACATTATACACCACTCTCAGCACTTCTTGGAGTACGTGACATGCATCCTTTGTGCGGATGTCATTATTATGGAGTAGCGAGTAGCGCCCCCCTCCCCACACATCTCGGCTTTGTAAGAGATCACTAATTGTATAATCATTGTCTCCATCCCGATGCAATTTTCTACATACCATCTTTGTTTTCTCTTATAACGAGGTACTTATTCTATTTTATGTTTCTAGTTGAATCGATTATTTTAATTTTTCTTGTATGTAAAAAAAATATTCTAAGAAAATGCCTCTTACTGCTATCAGATGTGATAAAGTACCGTCAACATTTAAAATTGAAAGGGAAATTTATATAAAAAAAATCTAGTGAGACTTCTTCAGATAGTATCAAATTGACCGAAAGAAGTAATAGTCAGCTCAACAGCCGTATACGTACCTATACTATCTATACACTATAAATAGACTTTTAAATAAAAATCGAGTAATTCAGAGTACTCATTTATTGCATCACACAATATGTACATACTTTTTTTCAAATACAGAACGCATAATTTAAACAACGTTATACAAATGCAACATGATATCATGTAGGATGATTTCTAATAAAGATACACTATTGGTTCCCTGGCCCCATTCACTTCTTGGCCGGTACATCGGGTACATCAAACTCGCTCACTTGAGCTTCCACCAGTTGCTTACTTCTCAGCTTAATAACGGCGTGGCTCGGAACGTTCGGGTCTTCCATTTCGAACTCAATTAAGCCTGAAAACAATAACGATTTATTCGTATCAAGCCTGTAATAAATGCTTCAGTATGCATTTGTATGCGGGTCACGAATTCAACAAGATGGAAGCAAAATATTGAAACATTTTAATCTTAATCAGTTCTGAATAATACTGATACATCTACCTACATACATAGAGCTGACATTTATAAGTTAAAGGTCATTTTATTGAAATGAAGACGACAGCAGTGCAGAAATATCCAAAGGTTCTAGAATATTAAGGTCCATGAAAGTCCGTGTGGGACGAATTTTATGTATTGTATTTTATTTCTTCGAAATATCTCAATTCTAATAAGAGATGACAATAATAAGATTACATATTATTCAACATTCACATACAACTTGCATTTCCTAATAAGAATGGTTAGGTTTGTCTGTTATCGAACACATTCTACGCGTTCTAGTTTCAATACTACGAATAACAAATAGTCAAATAGAAATATTATGTAGTTCAATTTCCTGTATTTGCTCTAGCTCCCCACAACACCTAAAAATATATATGTACATATACAATATACATATTATATTATACGAAATTAAATTTGCGATTCAAATTTCGCATTTCAAATACTTATCTACTAAATGTAAGAACCACATTTAAATAGATTTTATTTAAGAGACCTAAAGATAGAACTGAAACAAGAGTAGTTTCAATAATATCTTAAAACTTAAAATGTCCCGAAAGTCCGAGAATGCCACCACAATGTTTTACTTTACATAATCTAAAAATAAATTTAACTTTTTGGACGCCTCCACTCCATGGCCCGGGGTATTCGTGTTTTTGTTGTAGATTTCCAATGTTATTGTAATCCAAGCGGAGACAAATCCAATAAACAAAAAAAATATTAATTAATAAATGACGACTGAAAATAGACGTTGTTTTATATTACTTTAAGCCCGGGCGCACACGTTCGCTTTCCGAATCAGGTTTCCTGATAAAGAATTCAGATTCTGAGTTCCGTGGGGCTAGCGCTCACGTTTAAATAAAAACGATATTTAAACCCAATAAACCGAACCAAACGTCAGGTGTATTTCCGTTCAGTATGATAAGAATGATACATGCGCTTTTTATTTTGTATGTAAAAAAGCGTGTGTGCCGAGCACACGTGTCAGAAGTTAAACTTCTTTGGTACGATTGAAGATAGTAAAATCGTCGCCTAACTCCATCATCCATGATGTGACAGTATCGCCATGAAGCGACCTTGAAATTTTACTCTCATCGCGCCTACAGAAGTTTCACTTTAAAAATATTTCAAAAGGCGCACTTCACGAAACTGTATGTGTCCGGCTTAGCTAAGGCGACTTGCTATAAATATCTTCTGCACTCGCTCGCCCCTTAACTACGCGTCCTTTTATAATTACATTTTTAATTAAAAATAAAACATTTAGATCACGCAACCTTGATCTTATAGATATTTTTACTTATTTATGTTGTTTTTCCTTGAAATTTACCTACTTAAAAAAGAAGGCGTAGGCGGTATAAGTAAAAAATCTAAGTTTATTTTTACATTGTTTTTAATTTACATACAATTCTCTTAACACATAATTTTAATGACTGTTACCTATATAATAGAAATAAAACTATTAATTAGTATATTTTATAGTAAGCTTTCCGCCCGTGGCTTCGCCCGCGAGAAAACCCCGCATATTTCCCTTTCCCGAGGGATTTCCGGGATAAAACCTATCCTATTTCTCAAGTTGGATCGAACTGCACATGGTGTGCGAATTTTATTATAATCGGTTAAGTGGTTTAGGAGTCCATTGAGGACAAACATTGTGACACGAGATTTATATATTATATTAAGACTAGTGGTCCGCCCCGGCTTCGCCCGTGGTACATGCCCGCAATAAAAGGTAGCCTATGTCCTTTCTTGGGTATCAAAATATCTCCATACCAAATTTCATGCAAATTGGTTCAGTAGTTTAGGCGTGATTGAGTAACAGACAGACAGACAGACAGAGTTACTTTCGCATTTATAATATTAGTATGGAAGTATGGATAAGTATCAGTATTATAACTTAGACTTTTAGATTAAATTCTGAACATAAAGTTTACAATTTTCACTACACAGTGAGAAAAATATATTTCGAATGTAAGTAGGTACTATTATTATAAATGCATCGGTTTGTGTTATATGTATTCAGGCTGTAATTGTTTTGATAGAATTTGCTTTAAATGTAACATAAAAAGTATACGTATTTAATGTTTAAATAACGAGACTTTTAAATAACGAGTATTTGGATTTTATAAAATACTGCCGTTGAAGGCTGTATAGTCTATAAATACATCTCATTAAAATCGAGGTGTACCAGTTCAAAAAAATGGAAAATGTCAACCGGAAGGAATATAGGAAAATACAGACGTTAAAAAACCTAGGAAAATAATTTATGACACCACGAAGGATATATTCACGCACTAGATATTCATAAGTTCACGGTTAAATCTAACTTTAGCGAACGAAATAAGATTTTTCTTTATTTTGTGCCATTATTTTTGTTCCTCCTGTTCAGCAAAATTTATCGTTTGTACAAAGAAAAGAGCATAATTACTGATAATATAGTGTTGTTTTTCTTAAATAGCAATTAACTAACTAATATTCTTAGAAAAACGTGTAACTACTTGTATTGTGAATATAGATTTTGTAACTTGCCCGTGCATAGGACATTTCTTTCATAATAGGTATCATAATATTATGTCATTGTTGGGTCTTGTACAATATTTCACTATGACTTCATGGCATGTTTCTAATGTTTGTCATCAATACCACAACTACTGTAGGGAAAATGTTACTAATTTTAAGTTTCAGTTATTATTAACGGAAAAACTCATTAAAAGTGTTTGAAGTTCGTTAACCAGTGGCAAGCTATATAATTACTTGCTATGTTTTTTACGGTTAACCCATGAAAATTGTAAAAAGTGTTGTGAGCAGTTGCTTTAAAAACTTTTGGAAAGTAAATAAACCAACCTCCTTCGGCAATAACTTCTTCTTTGTAATTATCTCGCATGGTCCTAGCGAGTATGTTGTGGTAGAACAAGTTGGCATTAGCTCGAACTTCACTCGTGACCTCCATTTTAGAAATAGCTTGTATGAGCACGTTGAGCTTCTGGCGAGCGGTCAGTATTAGTTTGTCGACTGGAAATGTTACGTAGGAATTATGTATTTTGTTAGTTTCGATGTTTTTAGCACTTGTTTTTTTATCATAGCAACAGGTCGACTTCTTTACCACATGACATTCATAAAAATTATAATTAAATAGGTAGATATGTAGATATTATAATAAGCGCATTATAACAGTAAGAGGTAAGATATAATTGGCGCTTGGGAGAACACGAGATCTTATCTCTATACGAGGAATTGCCAATTGCAAATGATATTATTGCTTCCTTAGAATTAGGATTATGTAGGTACTTATGTTTGCACGTGCATTTGCACACAATATAATATCTGGGCAATATGCGCTTGCGGCATTAACCTCGATATATATCCTGTATATGATATTATCTATTAAGTAAATGACTAATCCACTAACAATCAGCCTCAACCTCTGGGACGGGTTGCACCATGTCGTCGAAAGCATATTGAATGGCTGGTGGCACGTCGCCGAATGGTCGAGGAGCGTTTGGAGCACCTGCAACGAAATATCTTTTAGTTTTTTTTTAATATCAGATTTTTACTCGTAAGCAATTTTCAAACATTTTCATGCAGGTTGCTTTCAACAATGATATAGGTTACAGAAGTAATTAAATAGTACATTAATGAGTTTTACGCTAAATTGTAACCTTGTGTCATAGGTACAGCAACTTTCATATTTCACTTGATTGTGGGTAATTATAGTCTTTCTTACACACCAAAACCAATCGGATCAATTAATTAACACGAAAAACTTTCTTCTAGTAGGTACTACTTACTTCTAGTAGCATTTATGTAAAGTCGTTACTCTCAAAGGAAAAAAGCGATTTGAATACGGATCTCTTGGTAATAGTCGGGTCTTGCCTTTAGAGATAAATTTTAGCTTTGCTAAGCACTAGCGCTGAGTCTTCAGTTACATTCACAACTACAAACTTCAGTAATCCATTCAGAAGCGCTAGTCTCGACATCGATCTCGACCGAAATCGGTCGGTAACTAACGATTTTTTTAACGATTTTCAGTATGGACCTATGTGTATTTTTCCAAGAAATTTACCTTGATATTATGGAATATATAGTAAAATAAAATTAGTTATATACATTTTTCGCATTATTACAATTACAAATGCATATGAAAAAAGCACATGTTATGCACAAAAAACATGGCAGTTAATTTAATTTTAATCAAATTCGATATTAAGCTATTGCATAGCTACTATCGCGGGCCTTGAGCGCGGGGACCGAATCCAGAAATTCCGTATCGAAAAAGCCTCACGCTCCCCACTCCGACGGGCACGGAGGTGTGGCTTGAAGGCATATAACTTTACCGCGGCAGACCTCGAGTGCCACACGTCTTTTTTTATATAAATCGTTTATCAAATTAGGGAGAGGTATTAAGCGACACCATTTTCATTGCTGAAGACGTATGACATATGAATAAGTTTATCAATAAATACCGTCAAATGTCCAGACTACGGGTACATGTTAAATGGAATGTAAAATGTACTCACTCGTCAAAGTTTTTATTTAATTATTGTGAAACCTGTATTAAAACTTGTTTTTCCCTAATGAAGCTAATGAATAATTTTCACTTATTGTTTTGGTTTGACCTAAGGATATTTGAAATGTCGGCATCATTCGATCGTTATCGTCCGTTTAATTTGCTTTCAAATTGGAAACAGTGTTAAAGCAATCGTCATTACGCTATGTCGATAATTTGAACGTTCGGGCAATAGTGGACGACATTTTGCTATTCTGTAAAACGGCATTCAATCTCGCGCTGAGAGGCCTCTTGAAAGTGACAAAACATTTGCGAATAATCGCGCATCCGATGCGTATTCGGCGTGATTAAACCGCTCCCAAATACCAACCAGCTCTAACGTTATACAGATCTAACGGTCTACAGAAATAACTGTTTTTTGATAATCTTCAGAAAATAAATAAACTGTTATAACATAAACTTTCGGTTCATATAAAAGAATAATGAAAATAAATGTATAAGTACATAATAGCAATTATTTAACTCATCCGACTAAAAATGTATACTTCTTAACTACTTTTGTAATTAAAAGCATCAACGAGAAACTGTAATACAATATTTATTGTAGGTATCGAATGTAACGATGTAAGTACTAATTAAATGAACTCTTCCTAGCTTCCTGTCCTCAGGCATTAAGTGTTAGAAGACGGATGTGAGCTGCAGTAACCGTATCTCCGTTGTATCTTCATCCTCTCTAGGATTTCTAATTGCTAATAGTCTGAGGCACATCCCTTTATTTGTATCTGAACATGTACATTGTACAACGCGTTTCAAACGTTGTTGAAAATAAATTTATCTTACATTTTTAATTCTGATTTAGCTAATCTACACTTTTCCAGTTTTGGATTTGAACTCTATTATGCAGTAGGTGTAATCGAATAATTAACACCGTAGACTAATACGAACCGTAAAAATAAACGTGTAATAGAATTGTAACAACGTGAATCCCGTTAGCTAATGGAAGTGATCGCTAATCCATACCTTTTTGATTTCCAAAGTCATCAAATGGACACGTGGCTTAAGCGGCTTTATTTAAAAATGTTATACAAGCATTTTGAGTGAGTATTATTTGCTCTCATTTTGTGTCACCTTGTCTAACGTATATGTACACTGCACAGTACAAGTATTTGTTACTACGTTCTACGAAATAAATTGCAATCGCAGCACATATAAGTATGCTCCATCTCTATGTAAAGCATAGAACAGATTGCTACCTTATTTTCCACGTTATTCTAACAATCATTTTAAATACTTTATATTTCAAGTGCAGGAATTAGAACTAAATTGCAATTGAAGAGAGAAATACTGAAAATAACATGAAAAGTTATTGTTTCTCTGTAGTCTATACAAATATATATATATATATATATATATATATATATATATATATATATATATATATATATATATATATATATATATATATATCTTTTAAATAATAGGTTCAAAATTTATATCCTTAATCGTGACGAATCACAATACACAAGATTTGATTAATAAATCGATTTTGTTAAACTCTTACTAACAGACAATAATCGTAGATAAATTTAATTGAAGGCCGTGTGTAGCTGTGTCACTAAATGTGCAGTAAACCTTCCCAGCGATAACGCAATTTTCTCAAAATACTACTTGCCTGCGGCTAAATTCCGCTGGAGCCAAATCGGGTTTTAGGTATTAAGTCACTGCGATCGGAACAGTTAATCAGATTGTATCCACGCGTTAATGTGCGGCAGCGTGACTTAAACACGTTAATCTGCAATTCCTGCTCGTTGCGAACTTGCAACGGAAAATTATTCGCGCCGAGACGCCAGCGTTGACAAACTCTTACTTCATCGGAAGTTTGATTTCCGCGAGAAGTACGGAGCGCGGATGTCGTGTAATATATCTTACGACTACAGATATAATTAGAAATAGAGAAGCACTAATGAAAATTGGAAATGAAATATTGGAGTAAAATGATATAAAATCTACTTTTCTGCTGTGCTTCAACAATCGAGTTATCTCGCGCACACTTTTCTTGGTACCAGGGGAAACGCATAAATCTTTCGGTATGAATAAATAACCATGATGAACAATTCCTTACAATGTAATCTCGCTCGGAAGACACCTCCGCGAGTACAATATGTCGCGGATGAACAACGATTGGTACTTGTCAACAGTACGGGTGTCACTGTCACGCCTAGAATAATTGACCTTTTCATTTATTTATTTTTAAACAAAATTAAAAGCACATACCCACGCTTGATAAAAGTTGATTAATTTGCTGTAACGATGTCTTCATTTCGATTATCAGCTGACCTTTCTCGTTTAAAGCCTTCGTCAAATTACGCCCCTCTCTATCTTCGGCTTCGAACTCTGCCTTAAGCTGTTTTTTCTCATTGATATACCTGTTTTAAGTAAAATAAATATTGTTTTTTACTGAATCCTAATGTTACAAATTACAATAACAAGGATTAAAAAATACGGTTTATAATCTGTGTCGAAGCTATTAAAAAAAAACATAAATTCATTACATTTTGCAGATTCAATTTTCTTCACCTTTCAATGTGTGTCTTGTATGGATATCTCTGCAGAACCAGTATTACAATATGTTGTATTTCAAATTGCAAGGCAATACATGTATTCGGGATTCCATACCTATATGTGCAACGGCGATCGATAGGCTAGCTTCGCTCTGAATATTATATTCTCGATATGAGAGAGAATAGGTCGTAATTCAATATTGACATAAAATAGTTAATGAAAAAAATTTAAAATTCACTTTCCTACTTATTAAATAATTAATCCTAAAATTGTTATAACTTTAAACTAAAATTGCATTATTTTTTTTTAAATAAGCTCCTTATACTTAAATGACATATTAATCATGTGATTAAAAATCTTTGTAATGAAGCTGGTGATCGTAATAACGGTGCGCTAAAGACATAATTTTTTCCTCTAAAATTATACCCTCTTCCGGGAATTTTAGCCTGACCCCAAATATTCAAGAGTTCCCGCTTCCTTTTTGTTTCCGACTTCATATAATTATTTTTAAACAAATCGTGGGACATACATACTGTTTTATATAATAATGTCACGAACTAGCTTTGAAATATTATTATTTATTACCAAGATTTAATACTAATATGCCATCTCTACATCATATTTCTAGAAATTCATTTCATCCCGATTACTACCATATTTATTGAATACCATATTTCTACGAATTTCATACGCTACGCGGATTGCTCGGGCACAACCCGTCCGTCAATTTCCCAGTAGAGTTAATAAGAGCTGTCATCATGCGCATTTCAAAACGAAAACAGAAATACGGAGCGAACGCCGGCCACGCTCTAATATACAATTTTCAGTGCCCTTCGTAGCTCAATTCCTAGAAACGAAATGTCATTGGGCTGCATTAAAGCATATCACATAATATTTCACATCGACAGCTCTGTGAAACTGAACTTGAATATAATAATTTAATCGAAACTCGTCTATGTAACGACAATCACAACGATAGGGATGTCCCACGGAATCATATTCTGTGTTGAAAATGTGCGTAAACTAGTGATATTCGAGTACCTACAGAGTCGTAGCTCGTAGCATGAGACAGAAATGATAGTGAAGTATTTTGTAATTCCAGTTGGATAATTCTCAAATAATATCACAATTTTTATCTTATTATTCCTACGACATACGCAATTGAGGTTTATTTAATGTTCATAAATTCATGCAGTAATAGTTCGTTTATATCATGCTTCTGCGAAAACTCATTTAGCGCTCCTTTTAACTAACATTTAATTGAAATTGAAATTGAAAAGAATGTATGGTTCAAGTTATCCGTTAAGTCTCGTTCTGAGTTCACAGCCCGCCTGCTTATCTGTTAACTTTGCCGCACTGGACTCTATCGACGGATTTGTTACGGAACTATTTTCTAGTTGGAAAGACTACTGCATTCGATTAAGATTATTAACGGATTGAATCTCTCATTACTTACGGTTTTGATTTTACCAAACTGTGTTCGGGACTGAGAAAATTAGGTACAATCTAAACGAAAATGTAGACTAAACGTATTCTAATTTATATAAGATTTTACGCGTATCCTAATGTGGTCGCACGATGCGGGTCTTGTCATAAATGTTAAGAAAACAAAAATAGTACATGTACACTCGAGTCATTTGAAAAACTTTAATAATTTTAAAATCACGGCACACAATCACGTATGTCTTCACAAAGGTACATATTATAACCCGGACTGCTCGTGTGAATGTGTGGACCAAGTGCCTTATTATACTTACTTAGGACTGATTGTTGATAACAGATTTAATTGGAACCATCATATAGACTATCTGTGTGATAAACTTAGGGCCATACTCTCAAAATTATATATCATCAGAAATAAAGTACCATACAAAATTCTTCTCGGTATCTATAGATCATTGGCAGAATCAATAATACAATACGGTATCACAAGTTATGGACGTACATTTAATACTTACATTGATAGAATCACAAATTTACAACTAAGACTAATAAAAAAAATTGTACCTATTAATATTAAAAACAAGTTTAAAGATAAACCTCTCGAACTATTTAGCTATTGTAATGTACTGCCAATAAGACAAATGTTTCAAAAGATTTTTCTCATAGAACAATTTCATAACATAAACTTTCAAAATCCCATTTCGCATCAGTTTGCTACCAGACAAATAACTAATAATAAATTAATTATTCCTAAAGTACACAATCTTTATGGGAAGCGTACGGCTAATTTCTTATTACCCACTATACTTAATTCTATGCCACAAAAAGTCAAGAAGGATGTTAATATTAAAAACTACAAAATAATATACAAAAGATATTTTCTCGAATTAATTAAAACAATAAAATAAACATAAAAAACAACATTGTAATGAACACCCTGTATTTGTATGTCATGAATAGATAAGGAACCGGTTTATGTAGTCACATCTTTTGTCTTCCTTGCGAATAACAAACGGTGTTTATGCGACTGTGAGCGTTGCTACAAACCTCGTAAGGTTTCGCATCGCAAAATTGTTTTAAATAAATGTGAATTTTTGTTTTCTAATAAATAAATAAATAAATAAATTTAAAATGAGTAACTACTGCAGATAATTTGCTATTAACAAGTAATTTTATTTATTGCAGTTGAAAAATTATCGCGTGAACGCAACAGATCGTTTTAAATTGGATGTTAGCTTTGTATTTAGTTTGTTGTTGATACAGTAGTGATAGCGCAATAAAGTGTAAAATAAATAAATAGCCGGAAAATCAGAGTGAAAGCTTTACGTGGGTATGACAACATTTCAAAGAACACCCCCAACTATTACTCCGAACTGCCCCTGGCACTTTTCGTTATAAACTCCCAATACCATATTTTAAATCCCTGCCTTTCACCTGAATTTTCAAATCCTTTTATAAATCCGAAACATATATGTTGCGAAATAAGCTCGCAGCAGTGTTGAGAGATAAATTTTCATGTTTGGAAAGGCGTAGTCACGTTACATATGTATAAAGTACTCCAAAATTAATAATGCGCATGCAAATCTTCGCTAATTGTCGTATTTCCAGAAACACTCGAATTAAGCGCCCTACAATGCACTTGAATTTTACACCTTGTTCAAAAGAAATACAAGTCAATTCACGGTCAAACACAATCGAAAACAATACGGGCGGTAGGTGACGATGGCCTGTCAGTCAAAAAACTCAAAAATCCGTCAGTCGTCTTTAAATATTGGTGGAGACTGCAAGTGTTCTCTGTGTGTGGAATTATATAGAGCTGCATACCCTTCTTGGTTTTTTTTATAGGTGAATTAATCAATGAAGCGATTATATTTTACACGGGTGAAAATGAAAATGAAGAAGAGCATAATGAAAGTTCTTATGTATCTACAATGTCAGAAATATAGATAATGGTCCGGGAGCCAGCAGCAGATTTTATGACCAAGTTCCTCTCAAGCGGTAATTAGTAAAATTCATCAAAGTATAGTATTATGAAGCCTCGTGAACGTCAGCTGGAGCTCGGTTGGGGGGAAGAGCGGTTGTAGCCTCCCATATCAGCTGACGGTTTTTCCACCAAGATACAGCCAGCTGACATATATATTTATCCACAGTTACATATAAGCTATCATCAGGTAAATTTTTGTTTGAGAGGAAATAACGGAAAATAAATTTTTCTTTAAATTTAACTTTCATGTTCGAGACACCAGCTGACGTATAATACACCATGTTGTAACCAGCTGACTATTTTTTTCGTTGAGATATTGGGTTAGCTACAATTTGACAAATTTTTAGCTGAGAGGAAATGAATGAATGAATGTATTTTTTTTCCTATGTGCGTGGGAGGCTACAACCGCTCACCCCCCCAACCGAGCGCCAGCTGACGTTCACGAGGCTTTATAATACTATACTCTCATGCGTCTGACGAATTATCTCTTGAGAGGAAATAGTTAACCAAATTTGCACCTGGCTCCCTAACCATAATCCCTGATTTTGATTGTTTTTTTTTTGTGATTGTAAAAATATTGTGGAATGATCAGTACTTGTGAACTAGCTAGTAAATACTTTTGAACTGAGATTTTAATGATTAGATTTCTATGATTTAAATGTAAACCTGTGTTTCAAAACCATATTTTTTACAATATAAATGTTATGATATTTAACCTTTCAGTAAGACACTCTAAAAGTACTATAAAATTTTCCAAGTAAATCAATCCAACAAAGATATATTCGCAATCGTGGGATTATCCTCGCTATTTACTTATAGGGAATTATCCAAATTTTAAAAAATTATCGAAACAAAATCGTTACTTAGAAAATCAATATTAATCTCTTTAAGGGCTGATTTTTCAATCCTTGGTTAAAACTTATTCGTCGAATAATGTATAAAACTACCATTTTAAAAAAGTATTCTAATTGCCCGTATTTGACAGTTTACGTGACATTTTAATATTATCGTGTAACACTTTATTGGACGGATAAGTTTTATCCAAGCATTGAAAATCGGCCCTTAGCACAACATAATTTTACTAAATAATTAATGAAGAAAATGTATTTAACCACTCTATATACATATTATCTTCGGACGCTCCGGGAATATGACAGTTGCCGAACAGTGACGAAGATTTCTATGCGTATTCTTTTGGAGTACTGTACCTTGTGTACCTATCTACCGTAGCACTTTGACAACGTGTGACTTAGTGCAAGTCCACACTGCGAGCCTAGCGCGGTTGCGACGGCGGGTGCGAAATATCAAACGTATGAAACGCGCCTTTGCGTCCACATTGAAATGACTATGGCGGAAGCCTAGTGCGACGGTAATGAGCGAGCCAGCGCGCGTAGTTTTCAAACTCTCCTATCCGCGCGTTCTGGCCACACTACGGGCCTAGTCAGCAAGCGACCCAATGCGCGGACGGCGGGGGTATCAAACCAGTTCGGTCTTGTCGCTCGACTTCTTATATTATATTCTTTATTGTTTTTCGTAAAATAGCATAAATACTTAACTGTTGAAGTGAAACTTCTTTATTTATAAGTGCGATTCAATCTAAAACACTTATATACACCACAGTAATTTTGTAGGGTATAATCTCAATTCTTCATATAAGATTCACCCATTATTCCTCTGTTTTATTTATTTCGTGTACAACTTCTATAATGATCTCATCTCAAAATCGGACTGTCCAGTAAAAATAGCAAATCGTCCAAAAGTTTGCAACACCCGAAAAACGTCGAACCGCTACTTGAGCTCGCGCGTCGGTGTGGCCACCGCGAGCGCCCGCTCGTCGCGCCCGCCTAGGCCGCCGCCACCGCGCATTCAGTGTGGACGCACACTTCGGTTTTCCAAACATGAATATTTATCTCTACATAGTGGAATATTGAATACTTCAGAATAGCATTGTATGTCAATAACTTACATTATTGTCAATAACTTACAACGAAGGCATCTTGGTAGAGCCTACAGCTCCATCCTACTAGTCTACAGTCCATTTACTTGCAACTACATTAGCAACTTTGTTCAGTTCAGTATTCTCAAAATCTTGTAATAAACTTTTTCAGCGCCGTTTTTTGTCGTAGTTGGGTTTTAGTTTTTTTATTTTTTATTATATCAAAAGTAATCAATGCATTTAACGAACTCTTGTTTTGCTACTTTAGAACTATTGTTAGTATTCCTTATTTCCTTTAAAAATCATAGCAACATACGAAATCAAACTATGATCAACAGTTTTACCTGCACATCATGATTTCAAATTCCCCGAATCGTTTGACAGCATGTTGCAAATCATATTTACTGTGTATGTAAACATAAAATACAAACAGTATCGAAAACAAAGAGAGCAGTTGCAATATTCACTAGGAAATCCGATTACTAAGTTTCTACTATACGAATATTGAATAAAGAGAGGATTTTGGACGCAACATGTTTCGGTTAAATTAATGGCAACGTAAAGCGAATTTCAAATGAAAATTGATTAAATTTTTAAAATAATTAAATGCGAGTGACCATGACAAAAGCTTATCTTCTTATATATAAAAATGAATCGCAAAATGTGTTGGTAAGCGCATAACTCGAGAACGGGTGGACCGATTTCGATAATTCTTTTTTTATTATATTCCTTGAAGTACGAGGATGGTTTTTATGTAGAGAAAACGTAAACATGTACCACGGGCGAAGCCGGGGCGGACCGCTAGTAATTTAATATTTTAACGAAATATCAAAAAGTTACGAAAATTTTAATGTATTCTGAAAAGCGTAAATTCAATTTTAAAATATGATTTCAGATGAAAATTCACGGAAATGTAGCAATCCATTTTATATTCAGGTGCAGGTCTAGTCTATTTAGTTAATGTGTTGCCACCAAACGTACATTTATGTTTGTATTACTATTATTTATTTAATTAGATGAGGAAAATATCAGCAGATGGGGATGAGAAGTTTGAATTTAGACCGCTTTTTTTTATAGAATTTTTGTGAACTGAAGACTGAAATAATTAAGCAATAACTGAAAAAATATTTTTTTATAGAATTTTTGTGAACTGAAGACTGAAATAATTAAGCAATAACTGAAAAAATAATATAAACATAACAGTACAAATTAGTATACAAGTAGCAACAAATGCTTTATATTTGTTACCACATTGCATTTTGAAATACATGTCAATGATTTATTTTGCAATAATTCTTTATGATATTAATTTGATCTTAATTTTCCTATATTTTCATTTAAAGTATAGCCTATTCTAGATGTTTTGCCTGAATAGTTTGAAATGACTCGGAACAAGATAAAGTCACAAAATTGGTTTCAATTATGGCGGAGTAAACGGAAACCAAAATTCATATTTTTCTAAAAATCTAGGTATATTATTTTTTTTTCACTCCCAGAATTTTTTCCATGAAATCTGTATTTTTGTTATTATGGACAAGCTACATGACACTTATGCATATATTCTTATAACCGTATATTAAAGTTGATGTATTTTACAATTTACAAGTAAAAAATTAAATAAAAGTATGCAGTATTGAATGTAAAATGATAAACGTTGAGAATAACAGTACATATAGGAGAGCTTCTTGGCTACATGCTATAAGGCTATCAGTACAAATAACTTTCAGGTTAACCCTATAGTAGTCGCGTATCTAAAAGTGACGTGTGAGGTCGCGTGGTCTACAAGGGTCATTTTTAAAACAAGAAAAAGTACACAAATAAATTAAAAAGTCTGTTTATTTATTTATGAATCTTCATTGTTATATAAAGACTACAGGCCCATGTTGAAAAAGTTATGGGTCATTTGACCCACCAGGTGACCTATCTAGAACGATATAAGAGCATAAAATAATAAAAATAATAAGAACGTAAGTTTTCTTATTATTTTAATGGATCTATCGGTGGTAAAGAATGCCGTACAAAAATATGTGACCAAAATTTACCGAGTCTACCTGTACTTTCGAATTCTCATCGGCACTCAGTTGGACAGCTTACAAGTGACGGCATAGTGCTGAATCTTATTATTTTATGCTGTTATATCGTTCTAGATAGGTCTCCTGGTGGTTCAAATGACCCATATTTTTTTCAACACGGGCCTGTAGTCTATATCTGAACTTGACTAGTCGCCATCAAGATCATCACGACAACGGTTTTCGACCAACCAAGCCTCGATCAGTCTCTTTCGTCTGTTGTCCATAATTATCTAAATAACTCTATTTTTACCTGCAAATATAAATAAATACATTATAAAATTAATAATGTATAACTCTGTAACATTATTTTCAAAATAACAATATAATATTTTAATTGTAAAAAATAAATGAAACAGTCACAACAAAAAACTTACGTAGTTGTTCGCGCGGCATCGTACGTAGACCGCGAATTTCGCAGAGCTCCTGTTGCACAACCACGCGCATCTGACTCTCCGCACTGCATTTAATGTATGCGGCAGTTATTCAACTTAGAGTACACGAAGGATGAAATAACTGTAGCTATTAAATTTTTTGAATTTTGCAAATTTGTATCACTGGATTACACGTGTAGACCACGCGACTGCTGTAGGGTTAATCGTTGCGTGCATGGACGCCATAACAACTCATTCTACCCGAGCCGACACTCTGGATTTTGATATATTTTACCTTTCATAATTAAAATTACGGTTTTGAAAATCATTAAAACCACCTTTCGAAGGTTTGCGTTTTCTCAATGCAATTAACTTTCATAAAAAACTCTACATTCCATTTAACATTGGTTATAATAATATTTCTAAATTACACCTCGTATTATAATTAATATTGAAATTTTGCCGTCGCAAACTAAACTGTAGTCTATGTTTTGAATTTATTGTATTTCAATAATTCAATAATTTTTTGTAAGTTAAATGTGGGATCCATCCATTCTTACAATCCATACTAATATTATAAATGCGAAAGTAACTCTGTCTGTCTGTCTGTTACTCAATCACGCCTAAACTACTGAACCAATTTTCATGAAATTTGGTATGGAGATATTTTGATACCCGAGAAAGGACATAGGCTACTTTTTATCCCGGGAAAATGATGTAATCCCGGAAATCCCACGGGAACGGGAACTATGCGGGTTTTTCTTTGACTACGCGGGCGAAGCCGCGGGCGGAAACCTAGTATTAAAATAAATGAAAACTCAACAATATCAATATAGTTATGGATAGGAATAACCGATTACGAGAGAATGAAATAAGTTCAATAATATCCACGATAAAGCGATCACAATAGTGAAGCCATGAAGGCTGAGATCATACAGCCCGAAGCGGTACAATATTTTTCCACAATTACTTACAACCTTAAGTTCTAATTATGTCGACTCAGCTTTATATGTATTGTTTAATATTAAGGTATAAAACGTGAGGTTAGGTACACTCGTAGTATATAAGGCTGTAGCTGCACCATATCATTTTACACTAATTTTGCTAAATTTCCGATAGTCCACTTTGTACCTTTACACGTGTCGGCACTTTAAAGTTCATTTTACACGAAACGCTACGATAAACTGAACGTCAAAATATCATAGGTAAACTAGATCACACCAATAAACGGGTTATCTAAAAATAGTAGGTATAGTTCGAAATTCTGGAAAATGTCATCAACTTAACAGAGTTAGTGCGACAGTTTAGTACGGATATATGTACTACACACGAGTCACTTTCAGGAATCGAAAAAGGTCACCTTTAAAATATAATGAAGTAAATCTGAAAGTACTCGCAGTCAAAAGGCACCCTTGAGTGAAACGTTTGTAATCCAACAATCGATTTGCACGGCAGCGTTAAGTATAATTGTATTTTCCGGACTATGGAGCACTGCAACTATACCTTTTATAGATCTGATATTTCATAGTTACCTACGTCAAACGTTAAATGCATACACCCAGATATTTTGACTATACGTAGGTGGCATGTATATGAGGGCATGATGATGAAATGAAAATGGACTACAAATTGAATGACAGTAACATATAATTTTAATCCGTTGTTTCACTCTAATCATAAATTTTTGGGTTAATTTTAATTAACACGTTCACTGCGGCATGTCCAGTATCGCGCCATCAGCGACTACACCACAGTGCGGCGCCCAAAATCGCAGTTTTCACCGTGGTGCGGCGAGGTTTTTTATATGTTAATTAATGACTTGAAAAGAGACAAATATATTTTTGTGATCACAGTTTGAAGTAGGACTCAATTTCGTTTAAAAATCGTATGGCAAAATATTGGACACAACGCATAGAAAAGAAACCGTTTCTTTTGTGTGCGGCATGTCAAATATTTTGCCATGGACAAGAACCTCATGCCGCACTGTACTGTGAGCACGCCGCGTGTCAGTCTCGCATAGTGATGCACCAGGACTGCACGCACTTTTCTTTTGAGTTTTTTTAAATGACAATGATACCTTAGAGGCTTAAGTTTTTTTACTTTCTTTTATTTCGTAGCATAAATGCAAAAATGTGATGACAGTTGTGAAAATAACATAAAACATTTAAACAAAAGTTACTGAACAAATTAAAACAAAAGTTACTGAACAATTTCCTGATAGTACTCTATCAAGTACCTTGTTTTAAATGTGTTTTTTTTTTTGTATCGACGATCTCGGTATCTGTTAACAAACAGACTGAAATATACAAAATTGATTTATATCGATATCGATGTTTTATTTTACAGTGTTTCCCATCGCTATTACTGTAAACATGCCGTATCAACGCAGTGCGGGATGGCAAATAATTTTTCACAAAATCAGGGGTTTACATTTTCCCTCATATCTTTTAAACTATTGGGTCAAACTAAAAGCTATTTATGCGCTATATACTAGACTATATATACTATTATCTGAAAAAAAAAATTTTGAAATATCTTGAAATTTCATGAAATTATTAACCTCCAAAGTCAGAAGGTGCGATGTGATAAAAATGGCTCATGACGCACAGTGGTGAACTTGCCGATGTGAAGTATGGAAGACATGCCGCAACAACGGTAAGTTTTTCATTTTAGGTGCCGCAGTGAACGTGTTAATATAACAATTTGCAATATGTGTGTATTTAGGGCATAAATTTAAATCGCATGCATATGTTTTCATTACATCAATATAACTTAAAGTGTTTCCATTTAAATCGCTATTGAAAGTGTGTCAGTTAGTACGCGTAATACGACTTACATTGCGGTTTTCTCCTGTCCCACATTCTTCAAGGAGTCAAGCATCAGCACGGCGTGTTTTCGGTCTTCAATGAGGGCGTCCCTCTTCGTTCCATTCAAAGTCAACTGCATCATTAGCCGCTCGGTCTGATAGTGCTGCTCTTTCAATCTAACAATATTTATTTTTTAGAGTGAGTGCAAAATGTAAAATTCATCAAGTTTGCTAAACGGAGTTTTGTCAAAATCAAATAGCAAATATAATTTGTTGAAAAACATAAACATATTGTAAGTTATATTGAATACCCTACTAGCTAAAGCAAGAAAATATAATATGAAAATAGATGACAAATTGATATTATTGTATTCCTTATAGAGAATAACAGATAATAACCTACGTTCTCATATACTTACATATATGATATAGATCAATGCAATATGTGCATATCTTTCAAGCCGTCTTATAAAACAAACTTATTGCAAGCTCTAAGATATTTGCAATACTAAAGAACCTTATTGTAAGAAAAGAATAGAATTTTCTAGTTTTCTCAAGAGGTATTGTTATTATTACACAGGCGCATGTGAGTACCTATATCAAATACTATTGTATATCAATCCTTTTTTAAGTGTACACGTGATTCCTATCAATTTAAAGAGAATATTATATGCAGAGAGATTCTTATATTTTTATGAATGTTTTCATTTACTAAGACGTTAGTCGTGAGATATGATTGCATCTGATATGAAATAAAGCTTACACTGTAAAAAATTTAAACTTATTGGTCGTGCACAAGCGTTTAAACAATAGTATATACATACTATGGTTAAAAGATCGGCTGCTAAATAGCCAATTCAATTGATCATAAGACATAAGTTTCCGACAGTGACTTTATAAATTCAATTTGCTCAAAACACAAACGAAGCGCACGCGACGGCGTGCTTTTTGCCGTATGGAAAGTCTTAAAAAATATCCAGTATACGTAGCAATCGAGACAGTCAAATCTATAATTAGGCTGGGGTAGATCCCTTTAAAAATAATAAAAAGTGCAAAAAAATCGCAGTCGGATGAAACCCATTAGAAAAGGAGGGGAATATGATGAAAATAAAAGGAAATATAAATTACGGTCAATCCGAGTTCGGGACGTGGGAGGGGGAGCTTTTAAGAGAAAAAAATGGTTTCTCTCGATTTCCGACAAAACTACAAGTCCTACGGAAAAAAGTTCAATGGCAAAGTTGTAGGTAATAAAAAGATCTACAATTTTTGAACGAAATTTGGTGGAAACTTGCTTTATTATGTCCCAAATACACTGTAATTTATTTGATTGAAAATATTTATTTTTTCGCCTTATTTTGAATTAATACCAATTGACTTACCAATTGATTGACCGTAATTTATTTTTCCTTTTATTTTCATCATATTCCCCTCCTTTTCTAATGGGTTTCATCCGACTGCGATTTTTTTTTGTTTCAAAAATTATCTACTCTAGTCTAAATCCATACTAATATTATAATTATGCGAAAGTAACTCTGTCTGTCTGTCTGTCTGTTACTCAATCACGCCTTAACTACTGAACCAATTTGCATGAAATTTGGTATAGAGATATTTTGATACCCGAGAAAGGACATAGGATAGGTTTTATCCCGGAAATCCTACGGGAACGGGTTTTTCCTTGAAAACGCGGGCGAAGCCGCGGGCGGAAAGCTAGTAGATAATAAAATATTAATATATGCCTGCGGTCCGCTTACGAAAATCTATTCACAATTTAAAATATTTATGGAATTGCCCATCTCGAACACAACGCAGTTAAAGAAATACGCATAATATAGCTCTTCAAAGAAACGCTTACAAAGTCATGAATACATTTTCTGGATGTATAGGTACTATTCCATTCTAACAACGGCTAAAATGTATACCAGTGTAGTACAGTTTAAGCGCCCCGTAGAGCGATGAAAACACAACGGATTGTGCTACAACGAATCAAAAAGAGCGCGTAAGGAGCGGAATAAATACGATATGGCACTCCATACAATGGATAATCACATGCGGCCGGCTGCGCGACTCGAGCCCTGGCTGTAGCGGGAATAACGGTAATCATATTATGTACAATTTTCTATAACAGACTGTTAGATTTAACTTATATATAGAAATAATGATACGTAATAAAATGTAGATATACCAAGTACATCTGAAAATTATTATTATTAAGGATCACTGAATATATTCAGTATAACTATAGTTATTACTTAGAGTGGTAGGACTACAGCCGCGTAAGATATTCTCTTTTGAAAATCGTATGCAGCATGAATTGGCCTGTAGTCCGTCCGGGGCGGTACCACTAAGTACTAACCCACGGGAAACCGGCGTAAAGCTTTTTTAGCGTTTCGCATAGATGAGTGGGTCACACCGGATTTTTTTTTTAAATAGATGAATTCTTAAAACTCTATGTGTACACCCCTAACAAGCAACCCGCCTAACTATGACACCCACACGTGAGCTTTCTTTTAAAATTATGTTTTCATAGAGAAAATACTCACATTAGCGAAGCGGTATATGCCGACTGCGCGAAGTTAGAGAAGAAAACATGGATTTTAAGGAAAAATTTAGCAAAAAAATTTTGACGTAATTTTGTTGTTTAAATATTTTTTACGTGATCAGTGTATGCAAAACTACAAATCCCTTCGCGCTTAGTATACCGATAGTAGGACACCCTGTATAAAAAAATGTGTGCGTGTACTATAGTGTACACACGTAAGAAGTGAAACTTCTTTATGACCTTATTTTTCAAAAAATAATTTACTATATAGAGCAGGCTCCAAGGAGATGTTCGTTTGCAAAAATAGCGGACCTAAATCGGACTTCTGATATATATTGTATAGATCCCAGACATCCTATAGACAGATGTTGCCAACCAGTTTTGTGGTCCCCCTCCCCCCACCACGGTAATTAAATATGGCATACTTACAAAGAAAAAAATAAAAATTTCCAAAACATGCCGTGTGGGGTATCAAATGAAAGAACTTATTGAGTAGATCACGAATATATAGCATACTATAACATTTCTTACACTTTCTCTAAGATTTTTTAGAAAATTTACGAAAATGCTCCATTTTTGAGTTAACTTTAAACCACTATAGTTTGAAAACTCATGAATATATTTTTTAAATTATTATTTTAAATAATTAACAATAGTCCATTGTTTACGATTCAATAGTTCGTACAGTGAAATAGTTGCATGGGGGAGTGGGGGGAGCGTTCAAAGATGGCGAGTATATTTTCACTCTAATATTAATCCGACCTAATGCCTACATATACTTTACCAGGAAAGCTTCGAAGATATTTGCAATCCCAAGAAAATAGTTTTCAGATTCGTAAATGCAAATAAATATTTAAATTTTATTCCATTTTATGCAATTGTAAAATTAACTCTATTAGGTATTACACTGATTTTTGCACAAGAACATGCAGTATTTTAAATAAGATAAAGAATGAAGCACGTCTTTGTGCATAGCACTAAATCTATTCTATCAGATGACCTGTGACTATGTACTGTGTAAGGTTTCATACGCCGAAAGAAGTAGACGCTAATCATTAGGATTTCTTCGTAATGTAAGGTGATGCATTTTCTCTAGTTAGCATATAAATCTTGTATTGTCATAAAATTTAAATCACTCTTGTAGTATTATAGTAAATATAATGTATATGTACGCTTTTAACTCCTGTATCCGTCCGTACAAATAAATTATCAAAACAAACATGTACATTGTACAAGGCTATGCTTAGGGAATGCAATCCCGATCCCGCGGGATCCCGATCTCGCGAGATCTCGTGTAATTTTTCGGGATCAATCCCGACGCATTATATGACGAGATCCCGTTCGAGATTGACGGGATTGGGCGGCAGTGCACACAACCACTCGGGGCGCAAGCGGCTTCTAAAAGTCCTTTTGCACGTATATCCACGTCCACGAGCTTAGACAAATTAGAATCTACCATTAAAAAAGAAATGGATTTGTTTGAGTGTGGAGGAACAAGGGGGCGATTTTTGCAGTTTGCATACAGGGTGTAATCGTTAAGTGTACACAGGCGATTATTCCGTAACTATTATAGATATCAAAAAACTTTAAACTGATATTGAAAGTACTATACCTAATGAGTAAAATGACAATAAGAACTTTTTTAAAGTAAAACGAGAAATATCCAAAAATGTTACATGAAACGCTCCCATACATTTGATTTCCCATACATGTTGTATTTAAAGCAAATGTTCGAAATGGCATCCTCGATATGGAATACCATTGTATTCCACATCGAGCTCTATTTACAGTTTCTGAATGAACTTTCATTAAAGTTAGCGAAGTAATTAAAGCACAAAATCAAATAAAAAAGCAAAACCTTTCATATTAAATGTATGAAATAGTCATATTTCATACTAAATATATGGGAGCGTTTCAAGTGACATTTTTGGATATTTCTCGTTTTATTTATAAAAAGTTAATAATTTCATTTTACTCGTTAGGTAAAGGGCTTTCGATATCAGTTTAAAGTTTTTTGATATCTGCAATAGTTACGGAATAATCGCCTGTGCACACTTAACGATTACACCCTGTATAATTGCTTCGCCAGTGGCGAATCGCCACGCTGTTGCCAACCAGCGTTGAGTCGGAGAGGGCATTCTCATCAGCGGGGTACATTGCAACGGACATTAGATGCCGTTTAGCAGATGAGAATAGTTATTAATAGATACCCTTTGTTTTTTAAGTAGTCATTTAACATTTTCAAAATCACTCTTTTTCCTAATTCCCTTGAAATAAGCTTATTGTTTTGATTACCTAATTTAACTTCGTTAATTTCCTTACAACCTGATTATTATTTAGTTGGTAAGATCAAAGAATAAAGGTTTTTATTTTCTTTCGAGTAATATGTTATTTGAGTTAACCTTACAAATCACAAACAAGTAGTTATTAGCCTTTTCAGTCATCTGAACTCAACATTTTTTTTTTAATTAGACGGGATCCCGAAAATTCCGGGATCCCGCGGGATTGATATTTCTAATCCCGCAGGATCCCGAATTTGCAATCTCGAGTCGGGATTGCATTCCCTAGCTATGCTCTACACGGAGTCTTTTGTATAGAAACGTCTCATCAAAAGTTTCACAGAACTTACAAAAAAGTTATTTACATTTATATCTACTAAAAATCTTTCAATTGGTACTCCACTGCAAAGTTTCTACAATACCTAACTTCCAATTTAAGCTTTATGCCTTCTAACTACATACGGAATTTCCAATTCATATTAAAAGTTTGACGAAAACGAAATACTTACATAATATTATTATTGGCAAAACATTTTCCCCTCTAAATTAAAATTAAAAAACGTATACCGTATTTGACAAACACATCACTTTACATATTATCTAAGAGCGAGCGCCCACGAGCAACTTTGTCTCCGCAACAATTTTGTCTCCGCAACAATTTTGTCTCCGCAACTATTTTGTCTCTCCAGCCATGGGCTAGTATGAAAGTGCGCGTACGTAGCGACGCAACTCCCGGGAGACTTTTTTGTCCGCGGGTTCGGAGACAAGCCCGCGACGCAACTGTCGCCCTATCTATTGGTTTCAATGCAAGTGCGCGCACGGCGACAAAAATGTTGCCAGGCGACGGCCGCCGGCCAGTTGCCGCGTAACCGGCGTAGCGATAATACCTATTTATGTCAACGTATTTATTCTCGTACACTGTAGTTTTAACCGACTTAAAAAAAAGGAGGAGGTTATCAATTCGGCCGGTATATTTTTTTATGTATGGACACCGATTACTCCGAGGTTTCTGAACCGGTTTACGTGATTCTTTTTTTTTTGATGCGGAATGGTGTGGAATTGGTCCCATAAATTTTATTCGGATAAGCCCAGTAGTTTTTATTTTATGAGCATTTTCGTCTGGTCTCGATGACTTAATTGAAATGTAGCAAGTAACTTTGATTCATTTCCAGGTAACCGATTGAGCTGAAATTTTGTATACGTATGTAAATTGGATAGCGATGAAACATTATTATGACATAGCGCTGATTTGATGATGGAATCGGAAGGTGGCCATAGGAACTTAGTAATATATTGACTCAACTTTATCGAGTTTGGGCTCGTTTGATTCGTGTTGAAAAATAAACTAAAAAGTATTAAATAAAAATAACTTCGTTAAAAACAACCTACTTCAAAAACGGAAAAGTAAAAAATAAAAAAGGTTTGATATTAATCATTACTACATATTATTTAGATGTGTTATTTACTAATAAGGTTTGATGTCGGTGCACGGGCTTAATACTAAGTGCTTAGTGCTTGGCACCAACTTCAAACCTATTTAATAAATAACACATCTAAATAATATTGTTTTTAATGAAGTTATTTTTATTATTAGTAGTTTTTCTGTCTATAGTAGAGCCATTTTAATAGGCATCATAGACAGTTCAACAAAATTCAGCAACGTAATCTAGTAACGACGCCATAGAAAAATATGTTATTTCGTTTTACTTAACTTTTTTCAATTACGATTACATATCTATACTAATATTATATGTATAAAGAGGAAATGTATGTATGGTTTTCAGTTTTCACGCATAAACTACTGAATCGATTACAATGAAATTTAGCACACATATAGAGGGTAACTTGGATTAGCACATAGGATAGGTTTTATCCCGGAAATCCCACGGGAATGGGAACTATGCGGGACAAGAGCACAGACCACAACGTCTCTTCGAAATTCATGTTGATAAATGCAGAAAATTTTAAAGAAAAAGTTGCGTTGCTGTCGCTTTCGTGTGCACATCGTTCAAAACTTTGCGAGGAGACAGCGACAGAGACAAAATAGTTGCCGGGCAACTAAGTTGCTCGTGGGCGCTCGCTCTGAATATTATTTCATAATTATTTCCATCAAACGTCTAAAAAAATAGTTTAAAATGGGATTATGTATATATTTTATATCGTGACTACGTAAGAATCAGTAAAGAAATATTTATTTTGGGATATACTCGTACTTTACGTCTATATGAACAAAGCGTACGTATCGTTTTAGCGAAGCATTTTTTTTTAATATACAAGAGGGTGGATTTTTTTAAAGTCCTCTGTCTGCTCAGCTTTAAAGCTCTCAAACGAATTCGGGACGAATTGTATGCTTACAAAAAGACGTGTTTGAAAACATTGCTATCCGCAGGCTATTGCGAGATACGCAAAATTCGAAAGTTAAATTGACTTTACTATTAAAAAAGATACCTAGGTACACTAGGTACTATCAGATTGACGGCGTAAAATTTTCATATTAAATTGTTTAAAGAATGACAACGGTGAGGCCTTTTTTAATTGATGTTAAAAATTGATGCTCGAAAAAGAGCTATTAAAAGTATCAAAAAGGTACCTTGCCATCTAGAAAAATTAAAAAGTGAATGCACCTTAATTTCTCAAAGGCATACTAAGTGATTGAATTTCCGAACGTTTTACACGGGTTTAGTTCGAAACTACAGAGAGTTTAAAATTCTATAAAGCTATTAAGCGAAGGAAATTTAAATTTAAAAATTAATTTTTAAAAATTCGACCTCGATTGAGCTCTGAAATTATAAGTACATTTCTGGACTCATTTGACTCGTAACCGAGATAGTTATACATCAATAAGTGGAACCTTAGTAGAATTTTGTCAAAGGACGGGACAAGGGTAGCTTTTTGTAAACGTTTGCAAATTCCCATAACCTCCTCCAATTCCCAATGCACTGAGTGTTTGCTTCCAGCGTCTTCGTCTTCGTAGAGGTCGTCTAAATTAGTCGCTTCCTGGCGATAAAAATACCAATTAAATATTCATGTTAGATAAGCATATCATGTAAACCAGGATTAAAACTCATTTCTTAATAAAAAAAAATATAAGAAATAACTAGATATTGTTATAATTAATGTAAAACTACTGTCACATTAACTGTCTTATTATTGGTATTCCTTTTTATTGGCGTATTGTTTTGTTAAAGTTAATTATAAATATTGTAATACAAATAGCTGTAAGGATGTATGTAAAAATAAAATAAAAATAATAAAAAGTAAAAAAACTAAAACCCAACTACCTACGACAAAAAAGGCGCTGAAAAAGTATAAAACAAGATTATCAGAATACTGAACTGACCAAAATTGCTAATGTATAGTAGAGCCATTTAGGCAACATTTGACAGTTCAACAAAATTCAAGAACGTAACCTAGTAACGACGACATAGAATAACATGATATTTCGTTTTGTTAGAACTGCACATTTGCTGAACTTTTTTCAATTACGACTACATATTTATAATAATAATGACCGATACAAGTAATTTTAAGATTTCATTTTACTGATAAACCGTTCTAAACATAATAAACAATTTCTGAATTGAAGAACTGACGTCACTACAATTTTGTGTCAATAAACCTTTTTTCTTTTTAAATACCAGAGACGTTACTCTAAAAATCGAAATCTGACATCTTGAATCGAATGCATTGATTACTTGTGAATAAAAATCATCATAAATTAATAAATTCGATTGACAAATGTTTCAAATCCATATCGATTAATTCACTTTAATCGATGTTTTTAAGCAGGTTACCTCTCTTCGAAGATAAAATTGATAGACGTCAAATGTTGCCTATTAAATTGGCTCGACAATAGTTGCAAGTTAATCCCAGCAAGCACAAAACACCATTATAACAAACTTATGATAGCACGAGTTCATGTACAAAGCATTATAACCAAATCGTATATCGGCTGTATTTCTTTTATACGACTCTTATAAGTAAAATTTGGGCCCCCCCTTTAGACAGCGTTGAGCTATATAAAGGCAATTTAATAGCATTATAATTATCGTATTAAATCATTAATTAAGTCAGTTATGAGCACATGAATAAACAAATGACATTTTTTGCGACTTCATTACAGTTAATATATAGCTTTTAAAATTACAATCTGTTATTAAAATTTCATAACAATGCTAACTGTTGTAATTCCTTTGTAAAAAAGAAAATCTTATTGATTTTAAAAATATATTGATCTGTTTTTGATCGTGCAACGTTATGTGGACTTGAAATATTTAAATGTGACAATTAATATTGAATGATGGGTAAGTACCGCCTGTATTTCTGAATGTTTTGAGTGAAATTAGCTGCGCGCATCAGTTTGTCGGGTGAAATATACATGTTATTGAGAAAGAATACACGCGCCCTCGCTAATATACTTTATTAGTATATTTTTTTTTATAAAACATAACCTATTTTTAAAAAATATCACAAAATTTAGATTATAGTAATAGTTTTAACAATTAAAGTACCTTATAAAGATATTGGTACAAAATACAAATGATTTCATTCCCTTTCTAGTCAGATCTTAGTAACTTGTATTATTTTTGTAAGATAGGAAAAGGAAAGCAAATGGCGACAAATGAAATTAAAGCTTTAGGCATTTCACGATAGCATAATAGTGCTGTTAATTTTAATATGGTTTGTCACAAAAATTAGAGCTCGCATATAGTGTAATACAAGACACTTATTATGTTCAGCCATATAACAGCACTTCGGAAATATGTTATGATGCTTAAACTCATTATACGTATTAGTGACTGATTTTTATCGAGCTTATCAGGGAACCGTAATTAGTAAGGTACTTGGTATAAAATAAATAAGCCAAGATTTTTAATTAAGCCATTTAAAAAACAAACTTGCTTGTTCTTTTCAGAACCAACATGCCCTGCAAAGTAAAGCGTTTCCCAACATAATATGAAGATGCCGATGAAGAATCTTTTTTTGTTTACTACAATTATTAATAAAATCAGTATACTCCTTTTTAAGTTTTCATTTGAATCCGCCTGTTTTGTAGTTTTATTGAAAGCCTTTTTATCCATTAACCAAATTCAAATTACGATGTTATTATTACTCATAGTTCTAACAATACTTTTATTTCGATCAATATATAGCTATATACTGTAGAGATGAATAGATTTGAAAGAAAACGGAGCAAAAGCAATAATTGTTATAAATTCAATGTTAATATAGGATTAGTATTAAATTAACACAATAATGGACTATTATAAAGCTTTTATTCTTTAAAAAACCAACATACGTTCAAAGGCACTATAAAATAATTTATTTATGCTTATTTAGAGCGTAACGTTATTAAAATTACCAATATAAGATAATAGTATTACTATAAGTTTGAAAGCTGTTTTAGAAGCTGTAATTTAGAATTATCCTACGTTTATTTAAGATTTTTGACATTGTAACAATTTTTTGGTAACCATAATATAACAGTTAGCATTATTTGATGAAGCAAATGCCTTTATAAAGTACTTATATTTGGATAGTGACGATTTAAATAATTTATATAACTTCAAGTCATAATTCTGTATATATTTTTGGTTAATATACAATTTATGTGCTTGCTGGGATGGACACAGTAAGTCTACTGTTTCCATTTACTTGCATTACTACCAAGATGCCTTCGTTGTAAATTTACGATGATGTCATACAATACTATTCTGAAGTATACAATATATAGCTATAGTATGTAAAACCGCAGTCACACGTTGTCAAGGTGCTACGGTAGATAGGTATATGTAACGTGTGACTACGCCTTTCCTTTATTTTTTTACTCTGTATGTTTTGTCCGCTAGAGGGCGCCACATTAGACTTTGTGAAACCCTATAGCATAGCATCACAGTATTACAATATTTAGGAAATATGGTAATACTGTGATAGCATAGCCTTTAACCAGCCAAAATGCACACGTAAATTTCTGTTCTCGCAATTATTTCTATGAGTAAATATTTTTGTTTACCATTCATACAAAGGTGTAACTGGATAAAACAACATATTTTTTTTCATGAACAATATAATATTTCAATATAAAGTCAATAAAGCTTTTCCGCAAACCCTTTGAATAGTTTGGAGCTGAAACAATTTTCAATGCACTATGGAAAAGCATATTCGTTTCATATCCGATTTCTATTTGGTTTTTTGCGTCGATATTTTTGTAAAAATAAAAATTGTTTGCGTAAATATTGCTTTCATTTAAAAAGTAAAAATCATAAACCGTCTCCATATGAATGTTTGTCCGTTACAGTGCGCATACATAGAGTAAACAAGTGATGAACGTTTGTTTGTATCATTAATGATCTAAGCCCTAAGGTTTGTACGCTCTCGGCTATTGGCAATTGGGGAATGTTAATCTTAAAATGTTATCACATAATATTGCAATAGACATAATCAGTCTTAATCGCCGCTGTCCAACATAGACTTGGTGTATTAGGAATTATTAGTATAAAATATAAATTAATAATTCGATACAAATAGTTTTCTAAGCCTAGTCAAATCAAATTGTTAAATCAAATCGATGTTTAGTCGTAGATACTAAAGTATATTTACTTATCAATACCTTTTGGCAGGATTTTTTTATTATTAAATAAAAAAATTAAGAATCTAATGTAACAGTCAAATTAAAAAAAATATATATTTGCTCGTAGCCTTTTCTATCATTCTAACGAACTCATTCAAAGGAAACTATTTTAACCGCAGTTATATACAAATTCAATTAAAACGTATCAGGCTAGTAAACGAGTAAACAAATTTGTGATGAAAGATGAAAGAAAAAAAGGATGTAATAATTATTGATGCTATCACTAACCTCCTTTCGAATTAGGTTAGGGAAGGAATCCGTTAAATAAGCTACTTCGCGCCGGACCAATTTCAATGTCCTTTCTCTTTCTTTCATATTTGTTTTAATCTCCTTCTCCAGTTTGCTAAATTCAAATTTCCTATCGTCAAGATACTCCATCGCAAGCTGTCCCATTTCCGTCGCGCCCATTAAGCATTTCCCTTGAGCTCTGCAGTCGAGTTTCAGCGCTTCCAAAACTACCGTGAAGTACGATGAGTCCTATAATTAGTGTTTTTTATTAAACATTGCCACTATTAGGCTCACAAATATTCAAAATAAATTACCAATGTACAATGAATTTCTTAACTTGAAATGTACGAATTATAAGATCACCGTCACCTTTTTAAGAATATCTAGAATCTTCTTGTACATGACTTTTATGGCTAAAGCCGCATTCTTTTTTATATTAGCGCGTTGTACGTAGTTAGCTACCGCTTGTTCCTTCTTCTCGGCTGGCAATTTACCACCCACTTCATACAGGAGACGATCTCTTAATTCCGCCGACTCAAGCTGTAGGTACAAAAATATTACAGGAACATTTCGCTATAACTATGATCATAAAGTAGTTTAAATAAAACAAAGCACGCACACTTCATTAAGGCAGCATAAAAATGGCTTAACTAAAGTATTTAAAATGAATGTAGAATTTAAATCCTAAATGCTGAAAAGTGATTATGAATCCTGGATTTTGAAAACGGCGAAGCGGAAACTCGTCTGACCTTAAAAATTATGAAACTGTCTGAACATTCGCTGAAATCATTTAAACGGAGAGAATACTGAGAATTATAAATTAATTAGCTCTCAAGCTACTTACATTAAAACCCTTGCTATAACAGCTTTCGCATAATATTCCACTACGCTGCCTATACAACTAATTAAAACTTATTTAAATCCTCTTCTGTTAATGGTATGGACTGGTAAATCCGCGTGTTAATCAAGGTATTAGCTATTGCAATAGTCTTTTAACTCTATTTGTATACTTTTTCTCTTTCAATTTAACATTCCTTTATTAACTTTTTTAACTGTTTTAATATTGCTTGTACAGATTGTACAGACACATATACGGCTACCTAGGCACAACTCGTTTAAAATTGCCTAAGTAGGTAATCACAAATTTAATAAGTAAGAAAATGTACAATGGATTTCTGAATGAAACGAGTTCAATTTTAAGTACTGTTTAATATACACGAACCTACTCTCTCGTAATAAATATATTTACTATAAGGAAATTGTCATAAAAGTATAAAACTAGGCGCAAATTTGAGTTACGTTGTGGCATATAAAATACTAGAGGTCCGCCCCAGCTTCGCCCGTGGTACATATTTCGCAATAAAAGGTAGCCTATGTCCTTTCTCGGGTATCAAAATATCTCCATACCAAATTTCATGCAAATTGGTTCAGTAGTTTAGGCGTGATTGAGTAACAGACAGACAGACAGAGTTACTTTCGCATTTATAATATTAGTATGGATGGTAGAATATACTGTATTAGCGGACAAGATTTAATTATAGATGGGCATTGACAAACCTGCGTAAGCCGAAACATTTCCATTTTTTTCTTTTTCGTGTAGCGAATTCGATCAAGCTGCTTTCTCTTATTGAAATTTTCTTGATGAATACTTTCTAATACTTTCTGAAATCAAAATTTAATTCTTTTAATATGTTATTATAAATAAAGGTGGCATAAATACCGACATTAAATTAAATGATTTAATAAAATTTAATAATATATATTTATTTATATATATATATATATATGTTATAAATTAATATTTTCTATCATAAAAATCTAAATAAACCAACATATAATTTATTAATAATGATGCTTCAAAATTCCTCAATAGCAAAACTATTAACAAATATTAATAATTAATTTCGTTCAACGGCCTTTAATTACTGCATTATTACACAGGAACATACTAAAGCACAAAGCACACGTCCCTAGTTTTGATAAATATTATGTGGTACCTACTACACTTGAAAAATACGAAAGTAGCTAAAAGCGCTTCTAAATTTTAAACAATTTTTACCACCACGAGATAGAATATCAAATCTTTTTATTTTCCAATGATAGTGCATTTACATAAACTAATTACATCTCAACCGGAACGCCTCTCCAATATCTTCTACTCCTCAGATAAAATCAATTACCTAGGCGCAAACAGATTTTCGGAAAATGAATACCTACATTCGAAGCTTGAATTAAATTAACAGAACTATTCATAAATAAAATATCGAATAATCTTCCTTCCCTTCAATTAAGGGCCGATTTTTCAATGCTTGGATAAAACTTATCCGTCTATTAAAGTATTACACGATAATAATAAAATGTCACGTAAACTCTCAAATACGGGCAATTAGAATACTTTTTTAAAATGTAGTTTTATATACATTATTCTACGAATAAGTTTTATCCAAGCATTGAAAAATCGGCCCTTAAATCCTGCATTGGAGTTTTTATTTCAGCTTCCTAGATTAAATTACAAAGTATCAGTTACAGATTTAGCTCGTAGCATATTTTAAATCGAGAAATGGAGCTTTTAGATGAACTTTGATATTAAAATAAAAATTGTTGATTAGAAATGAACCTCGACTTTGTAATGAAATATTTTCTTAGGAATTGAATGCATTTTCTTTCTTTCTTTTTCCAATTGTTTTGATTTCTTCATTTTATATTATTTATTGACCATTATTAGCGTAAAACCAAACACATGAAATTTTAGCAAAAGTTTTGTTACTATAAACTATGCTCTATCAATATTGGTATTTTTGACTAAAATTCATAGTTTAGTATTACCCATTGTATCCGAATTCCGAGACCCGAGTAAATAGACTCTAATCTTGCGTAAGCTGGAAGCTTGACCGAGACATATAATACTGTATCTAGGGATAATAATTTGATCTCAGGTATTGGTTTTGTTTGTGATGCAAACATAAATAAATAAACACGTAAACCGTACTTTATAAATCGCATTTAAATATGACCAATAACATACGATTGATGTTCTTATTATTGGTGAGTACGTAATTAATATAAGGATTAATTTCAGTTTTATGTAAATGGTTCGTAGGATCTGTTATTTTTTTACTCCATTGAAAAATAATTTCTTCGTAAACTTAAAAAAAAAGTTTTATTGAAAAATATAAATAGCTCTACTTTCTGAACATTTTCGCTTATATAACTTTTTTATTTATAGTTCTACGACAAAAAGTTACTGAATCAAAGTTGTAGAGAATTTAATTTGCAACATATTATAATGTTAACATTGTTTTATTCATATCAGATAAATAGTTTAAGAGATATATCGTTAAAACCATTACAACCGCTATTTTCAAGATGGCGGCCATGGGACAAGGGTGGCGACCCCACAAACTTGGTTTTAGCTTCACACTGACCCCCCCTACACATAAAAAAATAAAATTGCGTCCTCTAAAAAACGCAAGGTCAGGCCTAAAAAATGTAACATTTCAATGGACTATTTGGCGAAATTGACATTTAAGTAAAAAATCAAGTAACTATATTATTATGTTTTAACAATTTCAAATAGATAACGCAATAACTAAAGAAGTATCTACTGTTTGAATATTACTCCCAGTAGATGCTGAACTGCTGGGAGAATCTAAAACACCGGCCCTTAGCCTTATCTGAAATCGACAGGAACATACAATGCTTAGGGAAACTAATAGTGGGTGTCCGTTATTTCGCCCTCGCTTTAATTAATCCTATTGACAGCACTTATGAAAACGTACAGAGGTTTCTACGATATAAAACCGCAGTAACCTTCTGTTTATATGGTTCCATTCAAAATATTTTCGTCCTAAAAATCTATTCACAATCCGATAGCCACAATATCCAGTCCAGAGCCTGAATCAATAAACTAGATTTTGTTACCGGCTGCCTCGTTCAAAGTGTAAATAACTTACAAAGACAGACTGTGCATTCTCATATAAAAATCTCTTTACATAATAAGGTTGACCTCCATGTAACAATGAAAAGAAATATTTCTTTATTGAACTTATTACAAACACATCTTAAGAAACTCGCTAAGACTTCATTGCAACTCCAAAGGAATTGTATAAACAACAACCAACTATATGGTATTTAAGGTTAGTTATAAAACAACCGCCAGAACTTTTCATTATTATCGTATTATGAAAAATAATGCAATTGAAGTCATGTTGTTACAACAGATAGGAGCTTAAAGCAGGTTTCTCTAACAAATTGTTGTTTACTCTACCACCACTCTCAATAAATTGACAAGGATAAACGCACCTAACTATGACACTTTAATTTACAATTTTAATAGTGGTACCTAGGTAATAAAATTTAAAGTACTCAAACTCATATTATGGTAAATTAATATCATTAATAATTATTGTAGAAGTCAGAAAGTCTTTATTTCTTGTTTAAAATATTTTGTATTTTTTAACTTAAAACGGAAAAAAGGAAGAATGGAATTATAAGTAACAATACAATTAATTCAAAGAGCTCCCGAATATAGCCAAGTGCTACAAGGATTTATCAATTATATACGAGTGATGCAGTAACGTCAATGGGGAAGCCGCCTGTCTCGTCTAAACCTGTAGCAGCTGTAAGCTCTGAGCGCTTAGGTACGTATAATCCAAAGTGCGAAAGCCGTAGACCACCTTTATTTGATGTAGGCAACGTGCTAGCATTTGATTTGAATGATCGTTTTAGTATGTATGTATACGATATTGGATTTGTTCATTTGATTATATACAAACTGAAACTGTCCTGTGCGATTAAATAATTTGATTTCAATTCTAAGGCTTGTGTGTCTCAATTGCATGGAAGTGGGTGGTCTATATATATGTATATATTTATTATTTAATGTATTTTTTTATAAATTTGATAAACAAAAAGATTAGCATTCTGCACCCATGAAATTCTCGTAAAAGGTCGTACCTAACTATAATAGGTACAAGAAGTTTTTGTTTCATGTATTCATAAATAGATTAAGTACCGATAGAATTAAAAAAAATATCTACTTACATCAGCTTGACTATTCATATAGGTGAGTTGTAAGCGCTTGTGTTCTTGAAATGCATTTCTCAAAAACTGCTTATCACCATACACGGCTACACCTAGTTCCTCCCGCTTTGTATTGATATCCTTGCGCAGTTGTCGAATATCGCGGCAATATCGCTTCTTCTGCTTTGCCAAATCGCCTTCATGTATCTTACGGTCACGTTCTGCATAACAACAAGAAACTTGCACATTGCATTGTTCCGGATTTAATTTTAATATCAAGTGAGAAGTGACTCAAACTTAATAATATAAAATATTGCGCGGAACATATCTTAATCAAATCTGTGAAATCCGCTCAGGGTAAATTCGTTGCGCCGAGCGCTCAAGATTTTTGTTATGTACTTTAATCACAGCTTCATAATAAACTGTTAGCTCTTTATCACTATCGACAGCATTTTGTTACATTTTCATACTATGTACCTAGTTTAAAGTTTATTTTTATTGTTTTTGGAAAATATTTAATACAATTAGATAGTTATATAATTCAATACGAATAGATAAATTGAGCAACAGTTGCAGGAAACTTTCTTTTATTGTTGATGCTCCTCAGGCGAGAACATTCCAACAATCTTTGTGAACTGTGCAACACGTTGCGTTGAGTTGCTGCCAGCTACATGTTGAAAGCAACTCATGACAAGACATGAAAAACTAAAAAAATGTAAAGGTAAGTAGGAATATAATACTCTAGTTTTCAATCGGCATATAGGAAATATGTATGCAATTAGAAGTTATAAGTAGAAATGCTATGAGCATTTGTTATGTAGCTATGTTACCTACATTGGCATTCTAAAACGGTATACCATACCGAATTTACATCTCTTTGTTAGTAGGCCCTGTTGTATACGGATTGCCGCTCACACAAATACGCACCAACTAAATGCATTGTGGAAGCAGGCAGTCTCCGCTAGCAGTAATTAAATCAGTCTGTTTATATGGAGTGTGCAGATGCGCTGTAATTGTTATGGGGAACAACACTTACCATATAATTTGATGAGGCCCCTGTATTGATTGATCTTGTCCTTTATAACCCAATTCTCATCCTGCATCCCATGGATGCGAACTTTGGCCGCAGACAACATTTTCCGAGCCAAATAGCTTTATAATAATAATATAAAATGTATCGTATTCTCCGCAATAACACCAGATTACTAAAATAGATATATTTCTACCTTTATGAGTTTTGTAAACATAATATAAACATAAGTGACATTAATATATTTTTTTAAGACGTGGATATTGGATGTGATATTGGATTAGTTGCAAAAAGTATTTATTTGATAGTTTTTTTTACTATTATAAAGGCGAAAGTTTGTGAGTATGGATGTATGGATTTATGGATGGATGGATGTTTGTTACTCTTTCACGTAAAAACTACAGAACCGATTACAATGAAATTTAGCAAACATATAGAGGGTAACTTGGATTAACACATAGGATAGGTTTTATCCCGGAAATCCCACGGGAACGGGAACTATGCGGGTTTTCCTTTGAAAACGCGGGCGAAACCACGGGCGGAAATCTAGTTTACAATAATATTATGAGCTAAGCATACAAACACACAAATTCCCTCCTTACGAGCCTTTCTTTATATTAAATATTATTGAAGGGAAAATATCTTTTTTCACGTGGGGAAATCTTGCAAAGATCCACGGCCTCCGGGAAAGGGGCCGTGGGTTACCGACCAAAACCCCACTGTGTTCCGTAAAGCAACGACGGGGCCATGGGTAATTGGGTATGGTAGAATTCGTCCGAGACCCCATCAGCGGCCACTACACAGGCCAAAATACTAGCTAAATGATAGTCTTTCTCTCCAGTCTCTCTAGTAAAATTTCTGCCTATAGCTTTAAATGAATGTGTATAAAATACTGCATATAAATCAATATAAAAAGTCTAAGCTCTACGAATTCCACACATTCTCCTCATACTCGCGTCTACAGTATGTATATTGTAAAATCAATATTTTGTCACCTGCTTTGAATGCATATTGCAAATAGTTTTATGATGCAGCGGCTATGAAGCAGCAAGCATCTAAGCTACCTCGCATACAGATGCCCGCGTCTCAGATTTTCGGTGTTAGAAATATAAAATTTCGTGTAAAGGACGTGTTTTCTAAGCGTTGAAATAACATATTTTCCGTAAATTTTCCTAGAAACGACGCCTGTATTTGTAATCACATCGTTTGCAAGAATGTCGTCCTTACTTAAAATAAATATCTATTAACTTTAATGGACTTGGTTATTTTTAAAAATGTATGTAAAAGTGTGTTCATTTTTTTATACATATAATCTACTATATAAAAATAAGTCGGATTTCCTTCCTGACGCTATATAACTCCAGAACGCACGAACCGATTTCAACGGTTTTTCATTCGTTGGAAAGTTTAATATAAGTTAAATATAAAGAGTTAAATATAATTCATATCCGTGGCGAACATATAGTTAAAAATAAATAATGTAAATTGACATCCTTATACAGATAAACTGCGAGAAAAACTAGTTCTAAAACACCTACTTTGGAGTTTTCTCTACCTCTTCCATAACAAAAGTAGGTAGCAATTACAAAGATTCCAAGTTAAAATTATTAATATAAAATATATTAAATAGGGAATGTTCATATTAAATAGCATTATTACTGCCTACTTGATTATACAATTAATTAAAACGGCGAAGAATTTCAATTATACCCAATTTAATTAATTAAACTATTTTGTTGATACAATAACTTAGAGGAAATATAACAATGACTTCAATTCAAAATCATCACACTATAAACAAAGACTAGGAATCAGTATGCAGATTAATAAATTCTAAGCTAGGTTTTTATTTTTTTTACCCTCAGGATCGCCAGACACAATGCACAAACCTCTATGCATTCGATCGCCACAAAGTGTACCTTGCGGACAATTGCTACAAGTCGTTCCGGCTTCGTAAATAGGAAACCCCTCTATATTGCCAGCTGGACCATAATTGCAAACAGTAAAAGCGAGTATTTGTGGTTCTTCACGTTTTTTCTGTTTCCCATCTACTTCAAACATTCCTCTGTGTAACGGAGATTCTTTTTCATCGATATTATTCGAAACATTAAAATCCTGAAACTTTGTAGATCTACCCGGCGTGAACTTGGTTCTACGGAGTATGTTTTCACTTGAAGTAGACGTTTGCGTGACGTATCCGCCGTCTGTAGGAGTCGACAATGTTCTCCGTTTCCTAAAGTAGACACAAGATCTTGTTTTGGCTGTGCAAAGAGCTTGTGAACATCCTAATCTCCACGTAGACGCCCACGCTGCCGCGGAATACCAGTGCGCATTACAGCCGCCTGGAGCACTACAATTACTGAGTCTAAATGACCACACATAGTCAGGATGCAATGCTCTAGATCCAGAAAACCATGCCCCTACCGCATCAGCCAATAATTGCGCTTCCGTTACTCGAGGTACCACTGGCCTAACATCTAAATTTTGTAGAACATTGAATCTTATAGTATTCCTACACTCATCATGTCGCTTCTGACACTGCTGTGCCCAAGTCTCTGCCAATTCTTCTAGCTCATAATCCCAATACATTTTTCGCATATTCGCGGCTGGAGGTTGTCCCGGTTCCAGCCCCATTGCTATATTGTCCCTATGTCTATTATGCAATAACAGCAATTGGTATCTTGTCCACATTGTCATGCCAGAAGCGAACAACCTTGAACTGTGTTTGTTTTTAGCTACGCACATGGTGTGCTGGTTTTTCAACGAACAATCGGGATGGTTACAATAGTCTTGCAATTTCATTGTTACATTGTTAGAATCGCAAGTAATTAAACTCCAAATAAAAATACTCGAAATTGCTAATGCAATACGCATTATGTAATAATATTACAAATAAGCATAAAAGTTTACGAAAATAGTATACGTCAATCAGAAATATTAAAGCGTCAATGGTATAACACAGGGTTGACACAGGGTGTAAAACTGTAAATAATCTATGATAGAATAGTCCACAGCATAATCTATGGATATTCCCATGCAAAATTAATATGTAATAGTAGGTTTCCGCCCGCGGCTTCGCCCGCGTAGTAAAAAAAAACCCGCATAGTTCCCGTTGCCGTGGGATTTCCGGGATTGCGTCATTTTCGCGGGATAAAAAAATAAAGTAGCCTATGTTCTTTCTCGGGTATCAAAATATCTCCATACCAAATTTCATCAGTAGTTTAGGCGTGATTGAGTAACAGACAGACAAAGTTACTTTCGCATTTTTATAATATAATTAGTATGGATTCTTCGTAAGTTAAAACTAACGCTTGGCTAGGTACGTTTTAATCTTATCTTAATAAGTAGGTATGTGTTAGTTTGTTGCTAATGAGAACCTGTTATTATCATTTCTATACCGTCCTACTAAGGTATTTAGGTTATTTCTTACCTTTGTTGATATTCTATTACAAAGGGTCTAGGTAATATAAGTTTAATCCGTATTGTTTTATGGGAGACTTATTTTCAATGAGAGACGCAGAGATCTTTTGAAAATAGTTAAAACTGTATCTCAAAACAACAGCTACTAAAATGAAGTCGGTAAAAAAATATAGGCTTGTAGGTATAGGCTCCATAAATGCGGATGGTATGAAGAAACTTCTTTTGTAACCTATAATTGTTATATTACCTATATTTCTGTGTGTTCAAAGGAGAAGAAAGAAAAATGTTGTGTGGTTTTATGAAACCACGGTAAAAGTGAAACAAAGTTATCGTATTTGTACGATAATTATTATCGTACGGTTCGACCGTCACGCGACATGCGCTACACAGACCAAAAAGTTTGAGACGATGTAATAAAAGTTTCAATTTAAAAAAAAAAACAGAAGATTATTAATTATTATCTACATAATTAAAAATAATCTATACTAATATTATAAAGCTGAAGAGTTTGTTTGTTTGTTTGTTTGAACGCGCTTATCTCGGGAACTACTGGTCTGATTTGAAAAATTATTTCAGTATTAGATAGCCCATTTATCGAGAAAGGCTATATATCATCACGCTAAGACGTTGGTCTTAGGAGCGGAGGCACGCGAGTGAAACCGCGCGGCACAGCTAGTCACCAATAAAATGAGCCCTCTATAATAATATTGTAAGTTCAATTCGATTTCGTAAGCTGAATCAATCAATAGCTAGTTTTTATAAGATACAGTCAAGATAAATTTTAATAACTTGTAGAAAACGGAACGATACATAATAATCTTCATATAGGTAATTGTATACGGAACACTCCCCGTAGTTATAGGTATGTATTATAATTACTGTTACAGACTTACAGCGTCGGATCCGGTCAATGCTTTTGAAATTTTTGAACAAACCTATGGAACAAACGCTAGTCATTTTGAAATAGACTGCTGAAAAGCTTGTGGTTGAATTGGCACGAATTTCGTATACAATGCCGCCGAGTGGAAGCCTTTTTGTAGTTAGGTAATGAATGTCATTCATTACAACCAGAAAGGCTTCTAGTGTGATGTGCCAAAAATGTTAATGTAGGTACCTATGTGCGTAACATATCTTTTTATAGCTTTTAGGAAGAACTGAATTCCAATCACTATGAAAAACCTACAATGATTATCGACAAAAATGAAAACTACTACTAAGGAAATACCAATTACTCACTTGGCAAGTTTTCTTTTTCAAAAGCAAGAAAAACCGAATAAACCACTGGTCCGGGAGCCAGCAGCAGATTTTATGACCAAGTTCCTCTCAAGCGGTAATTAGTAAAATGCATCAAAGTATAGTATTATGAAGCCTCGTGAACGTCAGCTGGAGCTCGGTTGGAGGGAAGAGCGGTTGTAGCCTCCCGTATCAGCTGACAGTTTTTCCACCAAGATACAGCCAGCTGACATATATATTTATCCACAGTTACATATAAGCTATCATCAGGTAAATTTTTGTTTGAGAGGAAATAACGGAAAATAAATGTTTCTTTAAATTTAACTTTCATGTTCGAGACACCAGCTGACGTATAATAAATACACCATGTTGTAACCAGCTGACTATTTTTTTTCGTTGAGATATTGGGTTAGCTACAATTTGACAAATTTTTAGCTGAGAGGAAATGAATGAATGAATGTATTTTTTTTCCTATGTGCGTGGGAGGCTACAACCGCTCACCCCCCCAACAGAGCGCCAGCTGACGTTCACGAGGCTTTATAATACTATACTCTCATGCGTCTGACGAATTATCTCTTGAGAGGAAATAGTTAACCAAATTTGCACCTGGCTCCCTAACCACACTATTTTTTGGTAAAAACTCATTATAGCGAGTTATTTTTTTTAACGGCGAAATGCCGGATGGGTTCATATTATATTCAATTCAATATTTTAATTTATGGCAGTACTGTGCTGCCACAATTTTGCCAATGTCCTGTAGCCTATTGTGAGCATATTATATTCAGTGTCTAGCCAAATATTCGAGCTGTCAAACGAAAACCAAACCAAAATCGATAGCCATGGACGTGCCAATCTCCTGTGCTTATATTATTTACACATCACAGCCTGAATGGACAACTAAATTTTATAGTCCGGGATACATCGCCCATTTTTGCAAGTGATTACTATCAAGCTAATTTTTCGTGAGTAGCTTTATTTTGATGAGATGCCCAATAATTTCATGTACATAACTCTCGATTGTGGTAGTTACCAGAGGAAATAAGGATAAAATATTTTGATTTGTTGGTTCTCAAATATTAATTACTAACTGAATGTTTTTTTTTTTGTTCTATCTCAAGATAATTATCTAAATTATTCGAAAAAATATTTGTCCTACAAAATCTATGGTTTGATCAAAGAGTCCCCCTTTCCAATGTGTATCGATAACGAAGTCATCATAAATGATTACTAACCAGCTGATTTTTTTATTTTCACTTATTTAATACTTATATAATTCAACAGACATATTGTCCTACAAATTGCGTAATAAATATTTGAGAACCGTCAAATCAAAATTTTTTATCCTTGTTACCTCTGTAAGCTACCACAATCGAGAGTTGCGTACATGAAAATATTGGGCATCTCATCAAAATAAAGCTACTCACGAAAAATTAGCTTGATAGTAATCACTTGCAAAAATGGGCGATGTATCCCGGACTATTATAGCTATTTATAGGACATGAACGACATGAATATTGTTGTGATATTATTATTTTATTAACTATTAGCTTTCCACCCGCGGCTTCGCCCGCGCAGTCAAAGAAAAACCCGCATAGTTCCCGTTCCCGGGGGATTTCCGGGATAAAACCTATCCTATGTCCCGGGGTAAAAAGTAGCCTATGTCCTTTCTCGGGTATCGAAATATCTCCATACCAAATTTCATGCAAATTGGTTCAGTAGTTATTAGTTAAGGCGTGATTGAGTAACAGACAGGCAGACAGAGTTACTTTCGCATTTATAATATTAGTATCATATTAGTATGGATTCGTCATTAACTGCACACATTAAATTAAGAAAGTATTTTAAATTGTAGGCTAATTAAGATAATTCTGATAGATATAAAATATGATATCGTAGAATTTGAAAGAAAAAGTCACAGAATGATTTATCACATAATATTGTATATAAGCACAATATAAGCGAGTATATAAGTAAGTTTTTGGCCAAAAATATCATTGCAGTTCGAACTAATCTCTCGATCCTTCTTTCACCAATAGACAATTCAGAATAAACCACAGGAATAAACCGTCATAGAATTGAAGTTTGGCTCGGCTTATAAATTGAAGAGAATTATTCACAGTACGTTCGTTTTGATTTATTTATAGCCATTTTTATGATTTATAAAATGTCGTACAGATTAGTTCAGATGTCATTAAGAAGCATTGTTTTATTGCTGATGGTGCTCGGATTTTTCTTCAATTCCGAATGCAACGATTTAACATCCACTGGCCATTTTATAACCTTGGGTGTATATGGAAGCTACAGTGTAATTATAATGGGCTTGTTATTGGAAGCTGGATTAAATATTCCATCCAATAAATTCATTGAATCATCATTTCTTACAGTGGGAATCGTTTTAAATCTCCTATGTGTTGTATTATCTATCATAGACTTTTATAACGAGTATGATTTCAAAAAGAATCAAAGTATGAACATGACTTTGCTTTCTTCGTTAAGTATAATCATTTTTATGGCTGATATTGGACTGGCAAATTTCGATTGATTTATATTTTAGTTTTTTTTTTTATTTATGCAGTTACTACCTACCTTAGATTACAAAATAAAATACAGATGGAGCATGTCAATCATTCATCGCCCTTGTCAAAGAAAATACGAAATCAAAAACGAATACGTTCCTCCGCTAGTGCTATAGCGATTCTAGTGTCATGCAATACGTCAAAAGGGGTTTGATATTTTAGTAAAAAAATGCTGTCTTGTGATATTAAAACGCTGTAAAACTTGTTCCCGAAAACAAACAAAAAGATAAAACATCGTTTTACAGATTTTCTGTAGATTATTTGGCTTATTTAATTTTGTATACAAATAATAATTTTACAAATACGAAGGAATTCAAAACTTCAACGTATGCTGCCAGTATTTTGAAAATGAATTTGCCATTTTTAGGGGTAAAATGGTTTAAAGATATTCGGGGTAGTGCTGTTGGATTTTTCGATCGTGAATGTGATTATTTGTATAGTGCAATAAAAGTTCATGGTCATTATTAGATTATTTTAAGCATTATACATTTTTTTGTTACTTTTATAAAAAGCGTCGTTTTCGCTTGCGATTTAATTCATGTGAACACATGATGGATATGATGAAAATAAAATGTCCCGCATTCTCGACTAAAAACTACCGCTATTTGCATTCATATGTTTTGAAAAATAAAAACTTTTTTTAATGTAATTTATTTAATAAAAATTGAATAAAATTATTTTGTCCATGTATAACTTTAGTAGATAGGTGATAAAATAATTTTTACAATATTATAAAATAATTTGGAAAATCCAAAAGTGCACGCCTCATAATTTTTTTTTTAATAAATATTTATTAATTATTATTTTTGTTTATTTAATAACAATTAAACCACATCGAATCAGACCCTGAAAAATGAAAGGGTTCTATTCCTGAGCATACTCAAGCGTAAGAGAAAAAAAAAGACTCGATTAGTAAAGTATTTCGGTCGCTATCGTGTTAACAAGAAAAAGGATCCGCACATACAGACACACGGACGTCCAAGACAGAACTTTTTTAAACTGTTTTTTAACTAGTTTAAATAACAAAAATGACATCAAAAATATCATGAACGTTAAAAATAGTGTTTTTTCTTAATATGTGTGTGTATGTATTATCTTACAAGTGCAATGTATGATACATAAAGACATTTTAAGTTTGAAAAATCAGATGTTTTGCGCGAAGTGACAGTAGTACCCACCTCAACGCTTCGCTTATGAGGCGTGCAATAATATTATAAATTTTATATTAAAAAAAAATTAAAACATGACTGCTAATAATTTATGTAGCCTACGTCACTACCACCACAGCTACCTTCATAATTCAGATGATTGCAATGACACCTCATAAGTCACAACTCAAAATCGATCCATCAGTTTATAGTGCAGGGCGTGTCAAAGAAATATTATACATACATACCTACACTCGAAAAACAATTACCCTCTTTCTTCCGTAGTCGGGGAAAATTTTGGGAAAATTTTCAATATCTGGTAACATAACACCCACACAGAAGCACCGTGTACGTACAGTGCAACGGCGAAATGACAGCACACATAGCTTTATGGAAATGACGATAAATTATTCGGTTTAGTTCGGCAACGCTCCATCTGTCTTTTATTTTGTAATCTAAGCTACCTACTTAGTTAAATACAATATTAAAATAATTTTGTTTTTTTTTTTCATATTTAGTTTTGTAGCATTTAAATGCTTTCTATATGTGAATATTGTAAAGAATAGAAAAGACAATGAGGCAGTTTTCGAATCCCGGTCCTTCTTTTTTAAAAATTTCACATTTCATTCTTTTTTTTATCTTTACAAGTCAAGTCTTACAAACGATACCTATTATTTTATTAAAACTTTTCAACTACCTAGTAGTTACGCATAATATAGACTGTACACTTTTATAGGAATTCGGTGGGTACCTGATACCTGTTTAAAGAAGATAGGTATTATAAAATCACATTACTAAATACATACTAAATTCTCTATCTTTTGCTAGGTATTCAAAATATATTACATGACAACGATTTTTGTTGTAAGTAATTCAAATTCAACGCAATTACTTTCCTTTTTTTCCATCAAAATAGCTATAATTATATGCACCGTAAATCGTAATCGAAGTGTTCCTTTTACCGGGGAAAACTAGCAGTTGCTAACAAACAATACAGATGAATGGATGGACAATAAGGATGTGCGTTACTCTGGAAATGAATGGATTCGTCAGAATGTGTTATTCTATAGCCATAATAATTGTACAAAATCGCAACCACTAAAACAAAGCCATCATCGCAAAGCAAATTTCAATACAGTGCTGCCCTGTGGTGCTGCCTCTGCCCTCTATCGAACATTCTTTTAACTAAAAACTTTTAGCGCGTGGCGAAATTGGGAACTAACACCGACATCTTGTAAAACGGCATATTTTGATGACAGATCTTCCAGTGTGTTGCTTGATGCGGCTAAGATGTTTCCCCATTTACAATAATTTTACTTATTACAATATCCCGTTTATTAAGTATTTGTTATTGATACTACTACATATTATAATTATAGTGTTTATACTTATAAATTCACTATGCAATTAAAAAAAGTTATGTACAGGTATAAAATGCTTAAAACTTTATATAATTTTTTATAAAAAATTTCTATAATCTTATTTCCAATCCCAAATTCCCTCAAACAAAAGAAATGTATGCATTGGTAATTAATTTAACATCCATACTCAAGACAAACTATGAACCGGAATGTTGTGTAACCCTTTTCAAATCTACCTCTGATCTCAAATCGAACTCTGAAGGTATATTAATTAGATAAAATTGGCAAAATTACCTTTAGCGACATCCAAGAAGCTTATATGATCTTATATCTAATACACTGGAGATTTCAGTATGAACAGAAAAACATACAGGCGTCATTCAACGTCATATTTTCTTGTTACAAGTTAATGTTCATACTGAAATCTCCAGTGTATTAGATATAAGCTTCTGGCGACATCTTTCGTGTGAACAAAATTTGACAGTTCAGTCATGTTGTGGAAAAAGGTCACTAGTTGCCACCCTATGATCAATAATTGATCTCTATAGAAAAATATGGGCTCTAACGAATCGCAGGATTTCATTAAAATATATTTAAATGTGTAGACAATTAACATTTCGCACACTGAAATTACTATGGCTATAACAATGATATTTTTTTTAATTATGGCTTCTAAAAGTATCAGTAGAGTAAAGTTTAAATTAATAATAAATAAATAAATATATGCTATGCTCTGCACAAACAATATAGCAGAATTTCCCCAATTCTAGTGATAATATATTGGCAACATTATTTTAACGCCGGCCGCGGCAGCGCCATATCTGCGGGACTCCTTTCGTGGCAAGACTTATTCTATGTTTATTGTTTATTGTCTTTATAAAACAGTATAAATAAATTTGACACAGAGATTTTAATTTCATAAACTAATCAAGCTTAAGAGCGAATGCTAATTAATATGTGGCTTCTTATGAATCGTAAAGTTATTATAGGCAGATGGAGCGTTGCTGAAAGCGAATGCTCTAACATCATTTCCTTACAGCTATATTGTGTGCTGTCATTTCGCCGCTGCACTATGTGACTATGCCTCACTGTGCGTACAATACACGGTGCTTCTATCACAGAACGTGCACACAGGAGTCCTGTGTGCGCGTTATGTTACCACATATTTAAAATGTTTCCCAAATTTTGCCCGACTGCGGAAGAAAGAGGGTTAAGTTTTGCGAGCGTATCTATGTATAATATTTCTTTGGCACGCACTGCAGCATAAACCGCTGGACCGATTTTGATTTATGAGGTGTCAATGCAACCATCTGAATTATTATGGTAGTGACGTAGGCTACATAAATTAGCAGTCAGGTTTTTATTTTTATCTTATATATAAAAATGAATCGCAAAATATGTTGGTAAGCGCATAACTCGAGAACGGCTGAACCGATTTCGATAATTCTTTTTTTTATGTAGAGAAAACGTAAATATGTACCACGGGCGAAGCCGGGGCGGACCGCTAGTTCTATATAAAATTCTTGTGTAACTAATATAACTTTTTATAATATTGTAAAAAATATTTTGTTACATAAAGTACTTACCTACCTTAACTAAAGTTATATGTGGACAAAATAATTGTAAGCCAAATAAGTAATCTACAGAAAACTTATTATACCTTTTTTTTTGTTTTTGGGAATAAATTTTACAGTGTTTTACTGCAACAAGAATGAATTTTTGCGATTAGATGCGCTATACGCACTGGCTTAGGGCTATACGGCTATAGCACTGGCGGAGGTTTGTAGTTGCTTTTGTTTTTGTATTTTCTTTGACACGGACGATGGACGATTATCATGCTCCATCTGATCTAAGGTGGCTAAAATATAGAAAACAACTTTCGATGAAAAAAAACCTTTTGTTCTAATTCTAACAATATGTTTATTGTTATTTTTCAAAGTTCGAGTTGGCAACACTACAATTTGCAACTGACACTTGACAGTCTTTAAAGTTGGAACTTGGAGGTATTTATTACTTTTGTGGCTATTTGCTTTCGATTTTTCGTAAATAGCTACACGAAAATAAAATATTGTTAGTGCAACTGTTAATTTAAGAAGATCATCGAGAGAAAATTAATTATTTGTCGTGCTTTACAACTACCATGAGCTTATACAGAGCAAGGTATTAACAATATTATATTATTAAATAATGTTATGACCTGTAATTCAACACTCTGAATGCCCATATTTTGATTAATAATTGCAAAAGAGGGCGGCATATTATTTTATGTTACTCTATCAGCACTTTTAGTTATTCAATAGGAAAACTTTAAAGTATGTTTGCCAACTAATTTATGCTAATTTAGTATATGTAAATATTTTTTTAATAGCTGTCCGAAAAGAAAATTTTAAATCGTATTGCTGATTGAATATCAAATTATTTTAAGTAAAATCATTAACACCATTCTTATGATAAAATACTCACATCCTTTCCCTCCTGTACAATATCCTTTTTGATCCTAGATCCCCATCCTACCTTAAAAATAGATTCGTGTTCTTGGGCTCTTCCCATGAACTCGATCTACGCTCCTTGGACAACCTTACGCTTCGCATGCCCGCTCACAAAACTCGTTTTTACGATGCTTCCTTTACCGTGCAAGCTGTAAGGTTGTGGAACTCGCTCCCGTTAAACATCAGGAAAGCTCAATCTATCAGCTCTTTCAAGTATCTGGTCAAACAGCATTACCTTCACAACTAACGTTTAAATGTTTCATACATTCTTATCTATCTTACTTACTTATATCCTGTTATTTTCTTTATTTTTCTTTATTCGCTATATATATAATATATTATATGTATTAATATTTGTATTTATGTAACTATTTCCTACTTTTATTTGCACTTTTTATAATGCTTCGCTATGCTCCTTCTACTATCCAATTGTTCATTTTCTTCTTTTAACTTTTCCTATATCCTAAGGTTGCCTGGAAGATATCGCTCTTTAGCGATAAGGCCGCCTATTTGTACCGCTCCAGTGTATATTATTATTGTTTGATTTTGTTATGTTTTGTGTGTGCAAATAAAGTGTTTTTTATTTTATTTTATTTTTATTTTTATAAAATAGTTTTTTTTTCTGTTTGTATAGACATACAAAATGAAGGGTAGACACCCTTCATTATTCTTATTAAAATAATTTCCGTTAAATCAATATTCAAAATAGTAGGTAGTTAAAAAATATTTTAAATTTAAAATATGGTTTAAACTGGTTAACTGCTGATAATATCCTTGAACCCAATGTTTAACATTGTCTGAATAACAAAAAGTATTTGCTGTATTCTTTCTCTGTCTATTTTCTAGACAGTCTGCAAATCTACATTTAGCTTATAAAATTGTAATTATACCAAGAAACATTTATAGGTTACTTACTTATGAACACATAATAAGATAAAAAATAACTAGGTATGTAAAAAACAACCGACTTCAAAAACAGAAAAGTAAAAAACATATTATTTTAACATAGTTATTTTTATTTAATACTTTTTAGTGTATTTTTCAACACAAATCAAACAAGCCCAAACTCATCAATTAAGTCATCGAGATCAGACAAAAATTCTCATAAAACAAAAACTAACGGGCCTACCCAAATTAAATTTTTATGGGACCCATTTGACACCATTCCACATCAAACAAAAAAAGAATCACGTAAATCGGTTCAGAATCCTGAGAGTTATTGGTATACATACATAAAAAGACATACGTGCCAAATTGATAACTTCTTCCTTTTTTTGAAGTCAGTAAAAATTATACAATACATAAAAATATACATTGATTTTGCAGTAAATTTAAGATCAGAAGTAATTTAATTGTATTAAATAGTGTAATTGTTTTTCTATTACAGAATTCAAGCATTTAAAGATCTTCTTGATAAAGATGAAGTGGATATTAAAGCTCTTCAAAAATTAGCATTTAAGGGTAATAGTCATTTTAATTTCTATTATACTCACTGCTTGTCCTGGCTCCACCTGGGTATACCCGAGATTCAAATAAAATGATCACAATATGTAATGCAGGAATAATGTATAATATGTAATATGTATGAAAATTTAAATTGGTCTAGATTTTTTTCCGTTTAATTGTAACAAAAAGTGTTCTTATGGAATGTAATTTCAATAATTCAAATGTAGTGAACAAATGATTATCTTATGTTGAAAACACAGAATATAAATTTTTGTTTGAATTAATTTATTTAGGGGTGCCAGACAAAAAGGGCCTCCGCTCTTTAGTATGGAAAATTTTGCTGCACTACATTCCACCTGAGAAGAACTCTTGGGAGTCATACCTGCAAAAAAAGCGACAGCTATATAAACAATTAATTGGTAAGTTATTTCTTCTTAAAAATCTACCAAATCTACCAAAGGACTATAACTGAGTTTAGGGGTACGCATGTAACAGTAAGCTTGGTTAATTGCATTATTTTGTATAAAAAAAAACTAGGTTTGATCAATGGCCGCCTGAAAATAAAAAGGTGCTTTTCTGTCATTTGCTTTTCACACATATCTGATTTTTTTTTTTTATGTTAGGTTAGAGCAAGCAATCATCTATTCTTTCTTACAAACTTTCGCGTATACAATTTGTACGAGGCTACCCACTTAACTTTATAAAAATCGAATAAAATATAGTTAGTCTTTGTCATGCAGAAAAAATGTAGTGCATAAGTTTATTTGTGAAAACATAATTTATACAAAAACACAAATATTTCACCATTATAATATCAGTATAAAAGTTATTTATAGGCATAACATAAACATTGGCACATAATATGTGTATTTTCATCTATACATAATACATATTCAAGTAGTCCAGTAACTGCAATGAAAAAAATAACTTATTTTCCTATAAACTAGTAAACTGATGATGTTATTGCAATCTTACACCTAAATGAAATATAAACTCACATTGTCAGCACTATTCTTTATATATGGGATAAACTCAACGTTAGCAAGACAATAGATATTGAAGGTATCGGGAGATCCTTAATACCTTCAATATCCATTGAGTATATAACATGTTCTAAAAAACGTTGAAACAAGCTAAGAAAGTAAAAATAAAGCATAACAAAGTATGTGTATGTGTAACTAGAGATCCCAATTTTTTTATGTTGTGTGACATTACTGGGAGTTGATTATTAAATGTATTTTAATGTAGAAACAATATTTTAGATGAGATCATTGTGTCTCCCGGAGGCCCTACAGATCATCCGCTAAGCATAAGCCCTGGAAGCTCTTGGAGCGAATACTTCAAAGACAATGATGTTTTGCTGCAGATTGATAAAGATGTGAGAAGACTATGTCCAGATATATCCTTCTTCCAAACAGCCACCGAATTCCCTTGTTTAGTAGTAAGTGCAACGAATTTTGCTTTTTTAAACCAGAGTTAATAAAAAAACTTTAAACAACAGCTACTTTAATAATAAACTAGCTGTCCCTCGCGGTTTTACCCGCAGTGCTCCGCTCCTGTTGGTCTTAGCTTGATGATATATAGCCTTCCTCTATAAACGGGCTACCTAACACCGAAATAATTTTTCAAATCGGACCAGTACTTCCTGAGATTATCGCGTTCAAACAAACAAACTCTTCAGCTTTAGTATAGATATAATATCATAGGATAATTAGCTATGTGTATCGATTTTTACTTTACTTATAGATAGTTAACAGTAACGGAGTGAAGCGATTACATAAAAGAGTTCAACAGTCTGTATTGAACTATTCTACTGTGGAACGAAGAGGTCTTGGAGTAGCGAAGGTAACAGGTTGATGGTGACATGAAATTAAAGTGCTTACTAAATGTTTATCGGAAGCTTGTTTTATTGTTGAGTTATATTATTATATAATATTATGTTATAGTCAATTATTTATGATATTTTTGATGGTCATGGAAGATCATGACATATTGGAATTCATTCAATTGATTTTCGACGTTTGGCTGAACGAACTAGCCCCTTTAAGGTTTTATGAAAGTCAAAGGCTTAAAAATATTTTTTATTTTAGCTTTGAATAAAACCTTAAGCCAGACCCGAGTATTGACTAGTCAAATTTAAGAGCCGGAGCTTCGAGATTTGACAATAACAATATATTATATAATATGCTATTTAATACCATGTTGTTTTAAATACCCATCCTTGCACAAAAAATTGAACCATCCCACTTTCATTTACTGCTTGCGTGTAAAAACGCTTTGTCTTAGTTTCCTGCAACATCTCAATACTTCACTGATATTTATTATTTATCAGTCATCCGCGCCCTGCTTTTTTGCTAAACGCACATGTACATTTTGCTAGAAAAGCGCCGAATACTTTTCGTCAGCGAAATTCGATCATACATTTTGCTCGAAAAGCGCCGAATACTTTTCGTCAGCGAAATTCGATCACATTAATTTCAGTTGAGCAATGAGATCCGTAGATCGGAAAGTTTAACGAGCGGGGATTACGCGCCGCTGAACGAGGGCTGCGAAGCGCATTGGGAGGTGGTGGAGCGGATGATGTTCCTGTACGCTAAACTGAACCCGGGACAAGGGTACGTGCAGGGCATGAACGAAATCATCGGACCCATATATCACACGTTCGCTATGGACCCGGATGAGGAATTTCGAAGTACGTACAATAGGATGTTTTTTTACGATACAGACTTTTTTTTTCACAACTTTTCAAGTGAATGAGTTAAACAAATCCAAGATGGCCGACAACACAAAATAGGGTTCGGTTGTTATTTTTAAATTTAATTTTAATTCATTAATGCTTTTCATTTCCTATAGATAATTTTAAATGATTACCTACGTACAAGAATTACGTATTTGTTTAAAATATTATAGAAATTCAACGTCAAATATGAATTTTGATAGATTTAATTAAATATATATTCCAGAGCACGCGGAGGCAGACTGTTTCTTCTGTTTCACGAATTTAATGGCGGAAATTCGGGACTTTTTCATACGAGCACTTGATGAGACAGAGAGCGGTATTAACTATATGATGGCGAAATTAAACGATTGCTTGAAACGCAACGACAGAGCAGTTTGGGACCGTCTCGAGAAACAGGAATTACGCCCGCAATACTATAGCTTTAGGTGAGAATACACATAATGCAACTAAGAAACCCTTTGACTTAGCCCCATATTTTTATGCAAAATTTTCTACGTAGTAGGTATAAGATGTATGTACTCAAGTGATAGACGGTAATTTAGTATTCATTGTTTTTCTTTCACTAATTTATATAAAAAAAATTTTATATATTATTCATCATAAAAATAATTATTAAATATTAATGAAAAGATATATGTACTAGAGTGTAACTAACCATATAATATTGTTTACAAATTTATCTCCATGGCTAAAAAAAACTGGAAACTACATTTTTCGCAACAGGTGAACGGCCAGAAAATGGTCATAATTATAGAGAAAATTGTATAATGTATCGTAATTTACTAGCCACGGTCACGACTTACTATTGACAAATAAATTTTTCACAAATCCTTATTTAATCTGTGAATGAACTAATACGGATAATTAAGAGGATTTGTTTTTTTTTATTTTTATTATTACAATAATGATAATTTCTTTTTGAAAGTGCACACTGTTAGGTCATCTGAAAGAATCATTTATCTCTGTTTTACACAAAAATGAAATTTCAATAATACCAAGAAGCTTATATCTAATACACTGGAGATTTCAGTATGACCATTAATTTGTAACAAGAAAATATGACCTTGAATGACGCCTGTATGTTTTTTTAACCCTTTCACACCCACTTGCCAAGTTAGGTGTGAAAGGGATAAAAAACATACAGGCGTCATTCAACGTCATATTTTCTTGTTACAAGTTAATTAATGTTCATACTGAAATCTCCAGTGTATTAGATCTAAGCTTCTTGGTATTATTGAAATGTAGTCGTGGCAATTCCAACCAGCGGTTGGTGATGTATCATTATAGATTAATTTGGAGGAGGTAGGTAATAAGTATTCTTGTCCAAAATTAATGAATTTTGAAGTCTCATAATTTTTTCATGTCTGTTGTGTGTGTATACGTACGTACTTAAGTGTCTTTAGATTGCTTATAAAATGTTATTCAGTTAAAAGACCTACAAATTGTATTTGTGAAGAATATTTTCCGTTAGGTAGATACTTATTATATTTTATATTTATCAACGTTAAAAACCCAACATCTCATAACAACACATATTATAATATGTACCAAATTATTGACCAAATTAGCCAAATCGGTTCAGCCACACTAGTTTTAGCAGAACAAACGAACGGCAATTGATTTTTACAATTTCGTTATTTCCCACGTAACACAATTACTATAACTTATATATTAAAGCGTTTTAAACATTCGCTATTATTATTACTTATTTTTAAATCACTTTATTCATTCCACAGATGGCTTTCTCTTCTCCTGTGTCGCGAGTTCTCTCTACCCGATGTGGAACGCATTTGGGACTCACTCTTTGCCGACACAAATCGATTTGATTTCCTCATTAACGTTGCCTGTGCCATGATTATGTAAGTTTTTTAAGCTATTGCATAGCTTCTATCGCGGGCCTTGAGCGTGGGGACCGAATCGAGAAATTCCGTAACGAAAAAACCTCACGCTCCCCACTCCGACAGACACGGAGACGTGGCTTGAAGGAATGCTATGCGATTACCGCGGCAGTACCCGAGTGCCACAGGTCTTTTTATATTTTTAAATTAAGACAATCATAAAGTTTTACATATTCTATATAAGCAGTTATTTAACAATGAAATAGTGTTAGTTGTAACTAAAGCTTTTTTTTTCTTTTTTCCAGATTAATTAGAGATGATCTACTTACCGGCGATTTTGGTTCAAACGTCCAACTACTACAAAATTTCCCGCCAATGGACGTCAGTCTCATATTGAACAAGGCCGTCCAAATTGCTAATGATTAATTTTTATAATTGTTCAGGTTAAAGACAGAGTAAGTTAGATTATTGTACAGTAGATATTTTCGTGTTCTTGTATTATTAAGTAAAGTATTCCAAGCATATATAAAAGAAAATTATTTCTAACAGATATAGCTACGATTTTAAATACTTACAATTTTATGTTCAAAACCAAGCTGCATTTCAAATTAAATTCGATGTCACAAAAATAAAAAATTGATCTCAGACATTACATGAATTTAAATTTCCAGTATCAAAAACATATTTATTATTAAAATTTATTTTTTTATTATATTTGTGAATGTCTGCATATCCAATATTGATATTAGTTGTTGTAGGATTATTTTTAGATACATTTTACTCATAGAGCTTTTATAAAACTCGACACTATTCTTAAATGACTGAATCATTGTTCATTAAACTAAGGTCAGCTTAATATAATACTTAGATAACTATTTTAACATATTTTGAGTAGCTTTGTTTAACAAATTATGCATTTCTTAATATATATTCAATTGCTTGTACATAATTTATTGAACGAATTTTATTATTATTATACTGCCCTAATAGGTGTACAACATTGGATTTATATTTTATATACAAATTATAGTTACGTGCCATTGTATTATTGAAAAACAAACATTTATTAAAATTATATTTATCTATTCAAAGTTACCTAAAATATGTTAAAGCCTTATTTTTATTTGAAGTTTATATTTTGATATTACATTTTTAAAAATTTGAGTGTTATATTTGATTTATATTTTATTATGTTGTTTATTTTTTGTATAATTTACGTCAGAGGATGTTATTTTTCTATATGTACCATAAGCCACTGAATCTCGGAATATTCATGTTTCACGCAAGAATTATGAGTTCTTAGAATCAATTAGAATTAATATTCCTTATGATTTGTTTGTTGATAACAATCCACCTAGGTTTAAAGTAACTCTAATTCTAATTCTCACACCAGAGATGCAATTCAAATATTTTTGTGCCATAAATAGCTAACAATTTGTAAATTTGTACCAAAAATGTCACACCATGCATTACTCACTCCGTATAATGTATTATATTTATTCAACAACTTTACAGAGCCTAAAAAAGAAAACGATGTGATGATGTAATAACGAAAAATCTATTAATTTTATACATACTTTCTATAAATTACCTTATAATTTTAGAGTAGTTAGCGTTAAAAATGTCAATTAAGTGTAGCCAACAACAACAAGGCATTTACGATTATTTTTTTACGATTATAATTGATCATTCTTAGCACAGGCCTTTCAATTTTGTATATGATTTAAATTTAGGTTTGTTTATTGACAAGTAAATATTTAAAATAATTTTTAAGATAACTGTGGTATAATTATATTTTGTTAGAAGGTCTTCAGCTACTAATAACTGCTGAAATTGACAGTTTTGAAGGTGAATAGATTTATAGATGTATGATTATTTTGTAGTATAATTTAGAAGTATTGAGGAAACACTCCAAAGCAATATTATTTTCCCATTTTAGTATACATAATGAAACATGATTTGTACTGAGTAATAGAGATAGGAACTACTTATATAATAATAATTAATTCGTAAATTTCGACAATAACATTTTTCAGGAATGTCTATTGTATACTTTATCTACTATTTACATTTTACTTAATAACGAATTTATATTGTGAATAATAGAATAAGATTTTGTAATAATACTTGAATTTAATAAAATCTTGTTAAAATATGTTTTTTTATTCCACAAATATATATTCAGTTCACCTGAAATATACAAGTAAAATTTAAAAGGGTCAAATAAGTAATAAAACAAATGTACTACGGCTTTAAAGATTTAATATAAATAAAAATTACAATTAATCGATTTGTACATATTCATTGATAGACAATCATAATAGAAAGTAAATATTTTATACAAATATAATGTCATTTTATATTTTCCATACATACATACAACTATTTTAAATTGGAAACAAGAATATACTTGCTCTTATTACTAAAGTGAAAAATTAATTACTCATTCAAAGTAAACTACTGTAGCAAATGAAGAACGTATCTGAATATAATATAGAACCTTAATGACAGTATTTTACCTGCAAATAAAAAACTTTATTAAGGAACATATTAACGTTGGGTTCGCCTTAAATGTATTAAAAAAATATTCTTTCAAGCCGAATAGGTACAATCTGATCTTTTAGAAAAGTATTTTTTTGTATGACAGTTTCTTTTCGAAAACTAAATTTATTTATTGAACTAAGAGAACCCATTGTTTGATAATGTTCAACATTTTTTGATTAGCATAAATTAAAATAACATTTAAATCAATGGGAGTCAAACATCTTAAAATATGAGGGATAAAAAATATCACATAATTATTATGTTCGTAAATACTTTTTACAAATTAAAAATCTTGATTTAAGGCAGAATATATAAAAAATTAAAACTCCCATTAACCATATCAAGAAACTACAATAAGTGTTACAATCAAAGTTTGTGCCAAAGTAGATGCACCCAAAACATGGTTACAACAGTTGTTCAGTTACTGAAAAGAATTTGACAAGCAAATAATATTTATAAAAATTAAATAATATTTCAATTTAAATAAAGCCGAAGTATTTATTATTTAATCAGGATGAAGTAGCGGTAAGCTTGCTTGATCCCTGAAGTCATGATCTTAGAATGTGATATGAATCTTATTATGTAGCCAATCTGTTAAATATTTTCCTTAAACCTAACACAGAGATATTACAAGTGAAGACCTATGATTGAACAGGTTTTTATGTAAATATTAACTTTAGTACCATTGAAAATGTTTAATATTTTATGTAAATGCTACATGGAAACATCAAGCAGCATTGCAGTCAAGAACTAATACTCTTTAAATGAATACTCCTATTCGTATCACTTTTACTCATTCAAGTATAGGTCTATCCGAATACAAACAATCTAATCAGTACCGAATCTAAAAAGAAATATGCTCTGCTTTCATTGCGCTTATACCTAAAAACAAAACCTATTGATAAAAATCAAAATAATTTATTTTTAAATAACCATCAATAACAAATAACCTGGATAATTATATCTTAATTTACCATTCTATTTACCTATCTACTTAAGGGAACTAATCCGTTCGAGGGACATGTCTAATCTCAATTTTCGCATTTCACCTCTGTTTCGATCACATCTATCAAGATATCAAATAAACACTACTATAGCACTATTGGATATTTGCTTTGAAAGAATAATATATCGTGATTACATTAAT